>NW_028324175.1:1207326-1358242 GCF_054372755.1 Phalangium opilio
CATCAAACCATACTAAAAACATTGAGCTAGGACAAACAGGGTCCGAGATATTAAGCAAAATGTTCGTCAACTTTGGTATCGTCTCACTTATTTTTATTATGTTACTTATGATTTTTGCACTAAACTTTGGAGGCTCATAACTCTTGTTCTACAAGAGATACTGGGATCTTCTTTGGATATGTTATAGTACTCTTTGCTCCCCATACAAGGATACTTTAAACTTGAGGCTACCTCAATATCGTCGTCAAATTACTTTTTGTCTCACTTATTGTTAGAAGGTTACTTTTGATTTTTGAAAATAAACTTTGCAGGCTCGTAACTCTGTTTCTACTGGAGATACAGGGATGTCCTTTGAGTATGTTATAGACCAATTTGTCCCCCATCTAGCCATACTAAGAATTAGGGCTACGACAAACAGTAGTCGAGAAATTAAGCTAATCGTAAACAAACAAACCCCTCCATAGGAAATACATTAGACTAAATTCTGGAGGCTCGTAACTCTGGTTCTACCAGAGATACGGGGATGTAAATAATGTGACCTTGACACAAATGTTCGGATAGTTATAAAGGTCTTTGCATGTTCCAAGCAAAAAAAAAAAAAACTTCGCGGTTTCGAACCTATGGCCTTCCGGGAGTAAGGCGGATGCGATAACCGCTACACTAAAGATATGTTATTATTAATAATCGAAAGAACAGGGTCAAGTAATTAAGCAATACGTGAACAAACAAACACCTCCATAGAAAATGCATTAGACTATACTTTGCAGGCCCATAACTCCGTGTCTACTAGAGATACCGGGATGTCCTTAGGATATGTTATAGTCCAATTTGTCCTTCATCTAACCATACTAAAAACTTTGGGCTACGACAAACAGGGGCCGAGTACTTAAGCAAAACGTAAAGAAACAAACCCCCTACATAGGAAATGAGTTAGACTATACTTTGCAGGCTCGTAACTTTGTTTCTACTGGAGATACGGGGATGTCCTTTGAGTATGTTATAGTTCAATTTGTCCCCCATCTAACCATACTAAAAACATTGAGCTACAACAAACAGGGGCCGAGTAATTAAGCTAAACGTAAACAAACAACCCCTCGATAGGAAATGCATTAGACTATACTTTGCAGGCCCATAACTCCGTGTCTACTAGAGATACGGGGATGTCCTTAGGATATGTTATAGTCCAAATTGTCCCCCATCTAACCATACTAAAAACTTTGGGCTACGACAAACAGGGGCCGAGTACTTAAGCAAAACGTAACGAAACAAAGCCCCTCCATAGGAAATGCATTAGACTATACTTTGCAGGCTCGTAACTCTGTTTCTACTGGAGATACGGGGATGTCCTTTGAGTATGTTTTAGTCCAATTTGTCCCCAATCTAATCATACTAAAAACATTGAGCCACGGCAAACAGGGGCCGAGTAATTAAGCTAAACGTAAACAAAAAACCCCTCCATAGGAAATGCATTAGACTATATTTTGCAGGCCCATAACTCTGTGTCTACTAGAGATACGGGGATGTCCTTAGGATATGTTATAGTCCATATTGTCCCCCATCAAACCATACTAAAAACATTGAGCTAGGACAAACAGGGTCCGAGATATTAAGCAAAATGTTCGTCAACTTTGGTATCGTCTCACTTATTTTTATTATGTTACTTATGATTTTTGCACTAAACTTTGGAGGCTCATAACTCTTGTTCTACAAGAGATACTGGGATCTTCTTTGGATATGTTATAGTACTCTTTGCTCCCCATACAAGGATACTTTAAACTTGAGGCTACCTCAATATCGTCGTCAAATTACTTTTTGTCTCACTTATTGTTAGAAGGTTACTTTTGATTTTTGAAAATAAACTTTGCAGGCTCGTAACTCTGTTTCTACTGGAGATACAGGGATGTCCTTTGAGTATGTTATAGACCAATTTGTCCCCCATCTAGCCATACTAAGAATTAGGGCTACGACAAACAGTAGTCGAGAAATTAAGCTAATCGTAAACAAACAAACCCCTCCATAGGAAATACATTAGACTAACTTCTGGAGGCTCGTAACTCTGGTTCTACCAGAGATACGGGGATGTAAATAATGTGACCTTGACACATATGTTCGGATAATTATAAAAAAAAACTTCGCGGTTTCGAACCTGTGGCCTTCCGGGAGTGAGGCGGATGCGATAACCGCTACATTAAAGATATGTTATTATTTTTAATCGAAAGAACAGGGTCAAGTAATTAAGCAATACGTGAACAAACAAACCCCTCCATAGAAAATGCATTAGACTATACTTTGCAGGCTCGTAACTCTGTTTCTACTGGAGATTTGGGGATGTCCTTTGAGTATGTTATAGTCCAATTTGTCCCCCATCTAACCATACTAAAAACATTGAACTACGACAAACAGGGGCCGAGTAATTAAGCTAAACGTAAACAAACAACCCGTCCATAGGAAATGCATTAGACTGTACTTTGCAGGCCCATAACTCTGTGTCTACTAGAGATACGGGGATGTCCTTAGGATATGTTATAGTCCATATTGTCCCCCATCAAACCATACTAAAAACATTGAGCTAGGACAAACAGGGTCCGAGATATTAAGCAAAATGTTCGTTACCTTTGGTATCGTCTCACTTATTTTTATTATGTTACTTATGATTTTTGCACTAAACTTTGGAGGCTCATAACTCTTGTTCTACAAGAGATACTATGATCTCCTTTGGATATGTTATAGTACTCTTTGCTCCCCATACAAGGATACTTTAAACTTGAGGCTACCTCAATATCGTCGTCAACTTATTTTTTGTCTCACTTATTGTTAGAAGGTTACTTTTGATTTTTGAAAATAAACTTTGCAGGCTCGTAACTCTGTTTCTACATGAGATACGGGGATGTTCTTTGAGTATGTTATAGACCAATTTGTCCCCCATCTAGCCATACTAAGAATTAGGGCTACGACAAACAGTAGTCGAGTAATTAAGCTAATCGTAAACAAACAAACCCCACCATAGGAAATATATTAGACTAAATTCTGGAGGCTCGTAACTCTGGTTCTACCAGAGATACGGGGATGTAAATAATGTGACCTTGACACAAATGTTCGGATAATTATGAAAAAAAAACTTCGCGATTTCGAACCTGTGGCCTTCCGGGAGTGAGGCGGATGCGATAACCACTACACTAAAGATATGTTAATATTTTTAATCGAAAGAACAGGGTCAAGTAATTAAGCAATACGTGAACAAACAAACCCCTCCATAGAAAATGCATTAGACTATACTTTGCAGGCTCGTAACTCTGTTTCTACTGTAGATACGGGGATGTCCTTTGAGTATGTTATAGTCCAATTTGTCCCCCATCTTACCATACTAAAAACATTGAGCTACAACAAACAGGGGCCGAGTAATTAAGCTAAACGTTAACAAACAACCCGTCCATAGGAAATGCATTAGACTGTACTTTGCAGGCCCAAACTCTGTGTCTACTAGAGATACGGGGATGTCCTTAGGATATGTTATAGTCCAAATTGTCCCCCATCTAACCATAATAAAAACATTGAGCTACGACAAACAGGGGCCGAGATATTAAGCAAAATGTTCGTCAACTTTGGTATCGTCTCACTTATTTTTATTATGTTACTTATGATTTTTGCACTAAACTTTGGAGGCTCATAACTCTTGTTCTACAAGAGATACTTGGATCTCCTTTGGATATGTTATAGTACTCTTTGCTCCCCATACAAGGATACTTTAAACTTGAGGCTACCGCAATATCGTCGTCAACTTACTTTTTGTCTCACTTATTGTTAGAAGGTTACTTTTGATTTTTGAAAATAAACTTTGCAGGCTCGTAACTCTGTTTCTACATGAGATACGGGGATGTTCTTTGAGTATGTTATAGACCAATTTGTCCCCCATCTAGCCATACTAAGAATTAGGGCTACGACAAACAGTAGTCGAGTAATTAAGCTAATCGTAAACAAACAAACCCCTCCATAGGAAATATATTAGACTAACTTCTGGAGGCTCGTAACTCTGGTTCTACCAGAGATACGGGGATGTAAATAATGTGACCTTGACACATATGTTCGGATAATTATAAAAAAAAACTTCGCGGTTTCGAACCTGTGGCCTTCCGGGAGTGAGGCGGATGCGATAACCGCTACATTAAAGATATGTTATTATTTTTAATCGAAAGAACAGGGTCAAGTAATTAAGCAATACGTGAACAAACAAACCCCTCCATAGAAAATGCATTAGACTATACTTTGCAGGCTCGTAACTCTGTTTCTACTGGAGATTTGGGGATGTCCTTTGAGTATGTTATAGTCCAATTTGTCCCCCATCTAACCATACTAAAAACATTGAACTACGACAAACAGGGGCCGAGTAATTAAGCTAAACGTAAACAAACAACCCGTCCATAGGAAATGCATTAGACTGTACTTTGCAGGCCCATAACTCTGTCTCTACTAGAGATACGGGGATGTCCTTAGGATATGTTATAGTCCATATTGTCCCCCATCAAACCATACTAAAAACATTGAGCTAGGACAAACAGGGTCCGAGATATTAAGCAAAATGTTCGTTACCTTTGGTATCGTCTCACTTATTTTTATTATGTTACTTATGATTTTTGCACTAAACTTTGGAGGCTCATAACTCTTGTTCTACAAGAGATACTGGGATCTCCTTTGGATATGTTATAGTACTCTTTGCTCCCCATACAAGGATACTTTAAACTTGAGGCTACCTCAATATCGTCGTCAACTTATTTTTTGTCTCACTTATTGTTAGAAGGTTACTTTTGATTTTTGAAAATAAACTTTGCAGGCTCGTAACTCTGTTTCTACATGAGATACGGGGATGTTCTTTGAGTATGTTATAGACCAATTTGTCCCCCATCTAGCCATACTAAGAATTAGGGCTACGACAAACAGTAGTCGAGTAATTAAGCTAATCGTAAACAAACAAACCCCACCATAGGAAATATATTAGACTAAATTCTGGAGGCTCGTAACTCTGGTTCTACCAGAGATACGGGGATGTAAATAATGTGACCTTGACACATATGTTCGGATAATTATAAAAAAAAACTTCGCGGTTTCGAACCTGTGGCCTTCCGGGAGTGAGGCGGATGCGATAACCACTACACTAAAGATATGTTATTATTTTTAATCGAAAGAACAGGGTCAAGTAATTAAGCAATACGTGAACAAACAAACCTCTCCATAGAAAATGCATTAGACTATACTTTGCAGGCTCGTAACTCTGTTTCTACTGTAGATACGGGGATGTCCTTTGAGTATGTTATAGTCCAATTTGTCCCCCATCTAACCATACTAAAAACATTGAGCTACGACAAACAGGGGCCGAGTAATTAAGCTAAACGTAAACAAACAACCCGTCCATAGGAAATGCATTAGACTGTACTTTGCAGGCCCATAACTCTGTGTCTACTAGAGATACGGGGATGTCCTTAGGATATGTTATAGTCCAAATTGTCCCCCATCTAACCATACTAAAAACATTGAGCTACGACAAACAGGGGCCGAGATATTAAGCAAAATGTTCGTCAACTTTGGTATCGTCTCACTTATTTTTATTATGTTACTTATGATTTTTGCACTAAACTTTGGAGGCTCATAACTCTTGTTCTACAAGAGATACTGGGATCTCCTTTGGATATGTTATAGTACTCTTTGCTCCCCATACAAGGATACTTAAAACTTGAGGCTACCGCAATATCGTCGTCAACTTACTTTTTGTCTCACTTATTGTTAGAAGGTTACTTTTGATTTTTGAAAATAAACTTTGCAGGCTCGTAACTCTGTTTCTACTGGAGATACGGGGATGTCCTTTGAGTATGTTATAGACCAATTTGTCCCCCATCTAGCCATACTAAGAATTAGGGCTACGACAAACAGTAGTCGAGTAATTAAGCTAATCGTAAACAAACAAACCCCTCCATAGGAAATACATTAGACTAAATTCTGGAGGCTCGTAACTCTGGTTCTACCAGAGATACGGGGATGTAAATAATGTGACCTTGACACATATGTTCGGATAATTATAAAAAAAAACTTCGCGGTTTCGAACCTGTGGCCTTCCGGGAGTGAGGCGGATGCGATAACCGCTACACTAAAGATATGTTATTATTTTTAATCGAAAGAACAGGGTCAAGTAATTAAGCAATACGTGAACAAACAAACCCCTCCATAGAAAATGCATTAGACTATACTTTGCAGGCTCGTAACTTTGTTTCTACTGGAGACACGGGGATGTCCTTTGAGTATGTTATAGTCCAATTTGTCCCCCATCTAACCATACTAAAAACATTGAGCTACGACAAACAGTAGTCGAGTAATTAAGCTAATCGTAAACAAACAAACCCCTCCATAGGAAATGCATTAGACTATATTTTGCAGGCTCGTAACTCTGTTTCTACTGGAGATTTGGGGATGTCCTTTGAGTATGTTATAGTCCAATTTGTCCCCCATCTAACCATACTAAAAACATTGAGCTACGACAAACAGGGGCCGAGTAATTAATATAAACGTAAACAAACAACCCGTCCATAGGAAATACATTAGACTATATTTTGCGGGCCCAAAACTCTGTGTCTACTAGAGATACGGGGATGTCCTTAGGAAATGTTATAGTCCAAATTGTCCCCCATCTAACCATACTAAAATTATTGAGCTACGACAAACAGGGGCCGAGATATTAAGCAAAATGATCGTCAACTTTGGTATCGTCTCACTTATTTTTATTATGTTACTTATGATTTTTGCACTAAACTTTGGAGGCACATAACTCTTGTTCTACAAGAGATACTGGGATCTCCTTTGGATATGTTATAGTACTCTTTGCTCCCCATACAAGGATACTTAAAACTTGAGGCTACCGCAATATCGTCGTCAACTTACTTTTTGTCTCACTTATTGTTAGAAGGTTACTTTTGATTTTTGAAAATAAACTTTGCAGGCTCGTAACTCTGTTTCTACTGGAGATACGGGGATGTCCTTTGAGTATGTTATAGACCAATTTGTCCCCCATCTAGCCATACTAAGAATTAGGGCTACGACAAACAGTAGTCGAGTAATTAAGCTAATCGTAAACAAACAAACCCCTCCATAGGAAATATATTAGACTAAATTCTGGAGGCTCGTACCTCTGGTTCTACCAGAGATACGGGGATGTAAATAATGTGACCTTGACACAAATGTTCGGATAATTATAAAGGTCTTTGCATGTTCCAAGCAAAAAAAAAAAAAACTTCGCGGTTTCGAACCTGTGGCCTTCCGGGAGTGAGGCGGATGCGGTAACCGCTACACTAAAGATATGTTATTATTTTAAATCGAAAGAACAGGGTCAAGTAATTAAGCAATACGTGAACAAACAAACCCCTCCATAGAAAATGCATTAGACTATACTTTGCAGGCTCGTAACTCTGTTTCTACTGGAGATACGGGGATGTCCTTAGGATACGTTATAGTCCAATTTGTCCTTCATCTAACCATACTAAAAACATTGAGCTACGACAAACAGTAGTCGAGTAATTAAGCTAATCGTAAACAAACAAACCCCTCCATAGGAAATACATTAGACTAAATTCTGGAGGCTCGTAACTCTGGTTCTACCAGAGATACGGGGATGTAAATAATGTGACCTTGACACAAATGTTCGGATAATTATAAAAAAAAACTTCGCGGTTTCGAACCTGTGGCCTTCCGGGAGTGACGCGGATGCGATAACCGCTACACTAAAGCTATGTTATTATTTTTAATCGAAAGAACAGGTTCAAGTAATTAAGCAATACGTGAACAAACAAACACCTCCATAGAAAATGCATTAGACTATACTTTGCAGGCCCATAACTCCGTGTCTACTAGAGATACCGGGATGTCCTTAGGATACGTTATAGTCCAAATTGTCCCCCATCTAACCATACTAAAAACATTGAGCTACGACAAACAGTAGTCGAGTAATTAAGCTAATCGTAAACATACAGTCCGTCCATAGGAAATGCATTAGACTATATTTTGCAGGCCCATAACTCTGTAACTACTAGAGATACGGGGATGTCCTTAGGATATGTTATAATCCAAATTGTCCCCCATCTAAACAGAAAAACACTTTGGGCTACGACAAACAGGGGCCGAGTACTTAAGCAAAACGTAAAGAAACAAACCCCCTCCATAGGAAATGAGTTAGACTATACTTTGCTGGCTCGTAACTCTGTTTCTACTGGATATACGGCGATGTACTTTGAGTATGTTATAGTCCAATTTGTCCCCCATCTAACCATACTATAAACATTGAGCTACGACAAAAAGGGGCCGAGTAATTAAGCTAAACGTAAACAAAAATCCCCTCCATAGGAAATGCATTAGACTATAATTTGCAGGCCCATAACTCTGTGTCTACTAGAGATACGGGGATGTCCTTAGGATATGTTATAGTCCATATTGTCCCCCATCAAACCATACTAAAAACATTGAGCTAGGACAAACAGGGTCCGAGATATTAAGCAAAATGTTCGTCAACTTTGGTATCGTCTCACTTATTTTTATTATGTTACTTATGATTTTTGCACTAAATTTTGGAGGCTCATAACTCTTGTTCTACAAGAGATACTGGGATCTCCTTTGGATATGTTATAGTACTCTTTGCTCCCCATACAAGGATTATATAAAAACGTCTTGGTTTGGACCAAGGCCGAAAAAACAAACGATATGTGTGAGGTTTATCAATTGACTGAAGTTTCAGATATTGAAATTTTTTCTAGTTATTTTTATACACTCAATACTTAATCAATATTTAATTCAATCAACTGATTTTACTGTTAATCGACCTAGTCCCTCTAAATTAATTGAAAAAATTATATATCTACGCTTTTTCAAGAACAATTACATTTTCCGAAAACATTCTATCGTGAAATTAATTTATCATGTTGAGGATACAGTATTGAATATTTGAAATGTTCTACTGGATGTCTAAAACAAGCAAGCGAACTTTGGCATAACTCGAATGGAAAATGTAAATATTTGATCGTAGATGCCAAACAAGGGTGTTGCGCGAATTTATACATTTAATTTCGTATAACGAAATGCTACATTTCTATTGTCGCCTCTTTGATGGTAAAGTTGCATTGGAACTTCCTTTTCCGTACTTAAGAATTTCTTGGTCATAACTCAGTCTATGGTAATATTGGCTGAGTGTGTTCCGACGGCTCAGATGACCCATACACTGAAACCACTGGTGATTATAAAATGCCATATATTGGGAAAATAGAGGAAGGGAGGGGGTGTCGGAGTTAAATGTGACCTTCTTGGCATAACTAGTAATGAATGATTTGTTTAACCATATTATTTCCGCGGGAAATGAATATAACAAGTCTGAGAAGTATTTCAGTTTATGTGATCTTTACCCTTTACCACACAGGATAAACTTTGTTGCTTCGTCTTAAGTAGACGACATTCACTCTAAACGACATTCTTATCAACAACTTAAAACAGATTTAAACTTCTTTTGGTGCAAACTTGAAAATTTGTCAAGCCAGCAACAATTAAAACTATGTCGGTCAAGATGCTCACAAGTTAGTGAGTATCGACACGAAATCCCTTCAAAATAATTAATTTCATGATAAAATGTTTTCGGAAAATGTAATTGTTCTTGAAAAAGCGTAGATATGTAATTTTTTCAATTAATTTAGAGGGACTAGGTCGATTAACAGTAAAATCAGTTGATTGAATTAAATATTGATTAAGGATTGAGTGTATAAAAATAACTAGAAAAAATTTCAATATCTGAAACTTCAGTCAATTGATAAACCTCACACATATCGTTTGTTTTTTCGGCCTTGGTCCAAACCAAGACGTTTTTATATAATATCTGTCGCTTCAGTCTTAATGTAATTAAATTTTGAGTAATTATGTTTTCTTTACCGCTTATTATTACGTCCAATTACGATGGTCAAAACATGTATCTAGCAGGGCCCAAACGTTGCACCTTCCGCGTGTTAGGCGGACGAGATAACCACTACACTACACATACCTGGTAATACTGAGATTCCTAAGAGATCTAGCTTATTATTATTTCCAATCACGATGGTCAAAACATGTATCTACCAGGGCTCGAACCCGGGACCTTCCGCGTGTAAAGCGGACGTGATAACCACTACACAATGAATACTTTGTTATTCTGAGTTTTCGCAGAGATCTAGCTTATTATTGTATCCAATAACGATAGTCAAGTCATGTATCTACCAGGGCTCGAACCTGGGACCTTCCGAGTGTAAAGCGGACGTGATAACCACTACACCATAGATACTTGGTTATTTTGAGTTTTCGAAGAGCTCTAGCATTATTATTACGTCCAATCACGATGGTCGAAACAAGTACTTCTGTAATTAACTAAAATTAACATACTTAGACTTAATTTTTTCTGATTAGACTAGCCGATCGCACACCCTGAATACTTAATTGTTAAATTAAGAGTATTCCGAAAAGTAACTTCGCTCTAGATTTTCAGTTAGAGGTGGCTAAATATCACGAAAAACCCCATGTTAATCTCCATAGGAAAATTGGTAAAAGCATGTGAATTTTGATTTAACGTTACAAAAGAGTATCAAGTCATATCTACAAGGGCCTACCGGCCCTGTAGAATACTTTAAACTTGAGGCTACCTCAATATCGTCGTCAACTTATTTTTTGTCTCACTTATTGTTAGAAGGTTACTTTTGATTTTTGAAAATAAACTTTGCAGGCTCGTAACTCTGTTTCTACTGGAGATACGGGGATGTCCTTTGAGTATGTTATAGACCAATTTGTCCCCCATCTAGCCATACTAAGAATTAGGGCTACGACAAACAGTAGTCGAGTAATTAAGCTAATCGTAAACAAACAAACCCCTCCATAGGAAATATATTAGACTAAATTCTGGAGGCTCGTAACTCTGGTTCTACCAGAGATACGGGGATGTAAATAATGTGTCCTTGACACATATGTTCGGATAATTATAAAAAAAAACTTCGCGGTTTCGAACCTGTGGCCTTCCGGGAGTGAGGCGGATGCGATAACCGCTACACTAAAGATATGTTATTATTTTTAATCGAAAGAACAGGGTCAAGTAATTAAGCAATACGTGAACAAACAAACCCCTCCATAGGAAAATGCATTAGACTATACTTTGCAGGCTCGTAACTCTGTTTCTACTGGAGATACGGGGATGTCCTTTGAGTATGTTATAGTCCAATTTGTCCCCCATCTAACCATACTAAAAACATTGAGCAACGACAAACAGTAGTCGAGTAATTAAGCTAATCGTAAACAAACAAACCCCTCCATAGGAAATATATTAGACTAAATTCTGGAGGCTCGTAACTCTGGTTCTACCAGACATACGGGGATGTAAATAATGTGACCTTGACACATATGTTCGGATAATTATAAAAAAAAACTTCGCGGTTTCGAACCTGTGGCCTTCCGGGAGTGAGGCGGATGCGATAACCGCTACACTAAAGATATGTTATTATTTTTAATCGAAAGAACAGGGTCAAGTAATTAAGCAATACGTGAACAAACAAACCCCTCCATAGGAAAATGCATTAGACTATACTTTGCAGGCTCGTAACTCTGCTTCTACTGGAGATACGGGGATGTCCTTTGAGTATGTTATAGTCCAATTTGTCCCCCATCTAACCATACTAAAAACATTGAGCAACGACAAACAGTAGTCGAGTAATTAAGCTAATCGTAAACAAACAAACCCCTCCATAGGAAATATATTAGACTAAATTCTGGAGGCTCGTAACTCTGGTTCTACCAGACATACGGGGATGTAAATAATGTGACCTTGACACATATGTTCGGATAATTATAAAAAAAAACTTCGCGGTTTCGAACCTGTGGCCTTCCGGGAGTGAGGCGGATGCGATAACCGCTACACTAAAGATATGTTATTATTTTTAATCGAAAGAACAGGGTCAAGTAATTAAGCAATACGTGAACAAACAAACCCCTCCATAGGAAAATGCATTAGACTATACTTTGCAGGCTCGTAACTCTGTTTCTACTGGAGATTTGGGGATGTCCTTTGAGTATGTTATAGTCCAATTTGTCCCCCATCTAACCATACTAAAAACATTGAGCTACGACAAACAGGGGCCGAGTAATTAAGCTAAACGTAAACAAACAACCCGTCCATAGGAAATATATTAGACTATATTTTGCAGGCCCATAACTCTGTGTCTACTAGAGATACGGGGATGTCCTTAGGAAATGTTATAGTCCAAATTGTCCCCCATCTAACCATACTAAAATTATTGAGCTACGACAAACAGGGGCCGAGATATTAAGCAAAATGTTCGTCAACTTTGGTATCGTCTCACTTATTTTTATTATGTTACTTATGATTTTTGCACTAAATTTTGGAGGCTCATAACTCTTGTTCTACAAGAGATACTGGGATCTCCTTTGGATATGTTATAGTACTCTTTGCTCCCCATACAAGGATACTTAAAACTTGAGGCTACCGCAATATCGTCGTCAACTTACTTTTTGTCTCACTTATTGTTAGAAGGTTACTTTTGATTTTTGAAAATAAACTTTGCAGGCTCGTAACTCTGTTTCTACTGGAGATACGGGGATGTCCTTTGAGTATGTTATAGACCAATTTGTCCCCCATCTAGCCATACTAAGAATTAGGGCTACGACAAACACGCTGAATCGGTGTTTTCAGCGTGATATGGCCGTTGCCGAGAGTGCTAGTTAATAATTCGAATTTAAATTAAGTGAGACAAATTAACCTTCATCATTTTAAAACAATAACAAAAAGAAAACATGTTTGCTTTTTTCATATCTATTAAAATTTAAAAGAGGAAAAAAAAGTGAAAAAGTCAACGGCACGCAGTGTTCCTAAGTGGTCTCCCTCCCAAGTAGTGACTGCGCTCGACGCTGCTTAACTTCGGTTATCAGACGAGAACCGGTGTATTCAGCTTGATATGGCCGTTGCCGAGAGTGCTAGTTAATAATTTGAATTTAATTAACTTTCATCTTTATAAAACAATAACAAAAAGAAGATATGTTTGCTTTTTTCATATCTGGTGGAATTTGAAAGAGGAAACAAAAGTGAAAAAGCAAACGGCACGCAGTATTCCCAAGTACTGACTGCGCTCGACGCTGCTAACGTCGGCGATCGGACGAGAACCGGTGTTCTCAGCGTGATATGGCCGTTGCCGAGAGTGCTAGATAATAATTCGAATTTAAATTAAGTGAGACAAATTAACCTTCATCTTTTAAAAACAATAACAAAAAGGAAATATGTTTGCTTTTTTCATATCTATTGGAATTTAAAAGAGGAAAAAAAAGTGAAAAAGCTAACGGCACGCAGTGTTCCTAAGTGGTCTCCCTCCCAAGTACTGACTGCGCTCGACGCTGCTTAACTTCGGTTATCGGACGAGAACCGGTGAATTCAGAGTGATATGGCCGTTGCCGAGAGTGCTAGTTAATAATTTGAATTTAATTAACCTTCATCTTTATAAAACAATAACAAAAAGAAGATATGTTTGCTTTTTTCATATCTGGTGGAATTTAAAGGAGGAAACAAAAGTGAAAAAGCCAACGGCACGCAGTATTCCCAAGTACTGTATGCGCTCGACGCTGCTTAGCTTCGGTTATCGGACGAGAATCGGTGTTTTCAGCGTGATATGGCCGTTGCCGAGAGTGCTAGTTAATAATTCGAATTTAAATTAAGTGGGACAAATTAACCTTCATCATTTTAAAACAATAACAAAAAGAAAACATGTTTGCTTTTTTCATATCTATTAAAATTTAAAAGAGGAAAAAAAAGTGAAAAAGTCAACGGCACGCAGTGTTCCTAAGTGATCCCCTCCCAAGTAGTGACTGCGCTCGACGCTGCTTAACTTCGGTTATCGGACGAGAACCGGTGTATTCAGCGTGATATGGCTGTTGCCGAGAGTGCTAGTTAATAATTTGAATTTAATTAACTTTCATCTTTATAAAACAATAACAAAAAGAAGATATGTTTGCTTTTTTCATATCTGGTGGAATTTAAAAGAGGAAACAAAAGTGAAAAAGCAAACGGCACGCAGTATTCCCAAGTACTGACTGCGCTCGACGCTGCTAACGTCGGCGATCGGACGAGAACCGGTGTTTTCAGCGTGATATGGCCGTTGCCGAGAGTGCTAGATAATAATTCGAATTTAAATTAAGTGAGACAAATTAACCTTCATCTTTTTAAAACAATAACAAAAAGAAAATATGTTTGCTTTTTTCATATCTATTGGAATTTAAAAGAGGAAAAAATAGTGAAAAAGCTAACGGCACGCAGTGTTCCTAAGTGGTCGCCCTCCCAAGTACTGACTGCGCTCGACGCTGCTTAACTTCGGTTATCGGACGAGAACCGGTGTATTCAGCGTGATATGGCCGTTGCCGAGAGTGCTAGTTAATAATTTGAATTTAATTAACTTTCATCTTTATAAAACAATAACAAAAAGATATGTTTGCTTTTTTCATATCTGGTGGAATTTGAAAGAGGAAACAAAAGTGAAAAAACAAACGGCACGCAGTATTCCCAAATACTGTATGCGCTCGACGCTGCTTAACTTCGGTGATCGGACGTAAACCGGTGTTTTCAGCGTTATATGGCCGTTGCCGAGAGTGCTAGTTAATAATTCGAATTTAAATTAAGTGAGACAAATTAACCTTCATCATTTTAAAACAATAACAAAAAGAAAACCTGTTTGCTTTTTGCATATCTATTAAAATTTAAAAGAGGAAAAAAAAAGTGAAAAAGCCAACGGCACGCAGTGTTCCTAAGTGGTCTCCCTCCCAAGTAATGACTGCGCTCGACGCTGCTTAACTTCGGTTATCGGACGAGAATCGGTGTTTTCAGCGTGATATGGCCGTTGCCGAGAGTGCTAGTTAATAATTCGAATTTAACCTTCATCATTTTAAAACAATAACAAAAAAAAACATGTTTGTTTTTTTCATATCTATTAAAATTTAAAAGAGGAAAAAAAAGTGAAAAATTCAACGGCACGCAGTGTTCCTAAGTGGTCTCCCTCCCAAGTAGTGACTGCGCTTGACGCTGCTTAACTTCGGTTATCGGACGAGAACCGGTGTATTCAGCTTGATATGACCGTTTCCGAGAGTGCTAGTTAATAATTTGAATTTAATTAACTTTCATCTTTATAAAACAATAACAAAAAGAAGATATGTTTGCTTTTTTCATATCTGGTGGAATTTGAAAGAGGAAACAAAAGTGAAAAAGCAAACGGCACGCAGTATTCCCAAGTACTGACTGCGCTCGACGCTGCTAACGTCGGCGATCGGACGAGAACCGGTGTTCACAGCGTGATATGGCCGTTGCCGAGAGTGCTAGATAATAATTCGAATTTAAATTAAGTGAGACAAATTAACCTTCATCTTTTTAAAACAATAACAAAAAGAAAATATGTTTGCTTTTTTCATATCTATTGGAATTTAAAAGAGGAAAAAATAGTGAAAAAGCTAACGGCACGCAGTGTTCCTAAGTGGTCGCCCTCCCAAGTACTGACTGCGCTCGACGCTGCTTAACTTCGGTTATCGGACGAGAATCGGTGTTTTCAGCGTGATATGGCCGTTGCCGAGAGTGCTAGTTAATAATTCGAATTTAACCTTCATCATTTTAAAACAATAACAAAAAAAAACATGTTTGCTTTTTTCATATCTATTAAAATTTAAAAGAGGAAAAAAAAGTGAAAAATTCAACGGCACGCAGTGTTCCTAAGTGGTCTCCCTCCCAAGTAGTGACTGCGCTTGACGCTGCTTAACTTCGGTTATCGGACGAGAACCGGTGTATTCAGCGTGATATGGCCGTTGCCGAGAGTGCTAGTTAATAATTCGAATTTAAATTAAGTGAGACAAATTAACCTTCATCATTTTAAAACAATAACAAAAAGAAAACCTGTTTGCTTTTTACATATCTATTAAAATTTAAAAGAGGAAAAAAAAGTGAAAAAGCCAACGGCACGCAGTGATCCTAAGTGGTCTCCCTCCCAAGTAATGACTGCGCTCGACGCTGCTTAACTTCGGTTATGGGACGAGAATCTGTGTATTCAGCGTGATATGGCCGTTGCCGAGAATGCTAGTTAATAATTTAAATTTAATTAACTTTCATCTTTATAAAACAATAACAAAAAAGAAGATATGTTTGCTTTTTTCATATCTGGTGGAATTTGAAAGAGGAAACAAAAGTGAAAAAGCCAACGGCACGCAGTATTCCCAAGTACTGTATGCACTCGACGCTGCTTAACTTCGGTTATCGGACGAGAATCGGTGTTTTCAGCGTGATATGGCCGTTGCCGAGAGTGCTAGTTAATAATTCGAATTTAAATTAAGTGAGACAAATTAACCTTCATCATTTTAAAACAATAACAAAAAGAAAACATGTTTGCTTTTTTCATATCTATTAAAATTTAAAAGAGGAAAAAAAAGTGAAAAAGTCAACGGCACGCAGTGTTCCTAAGTGGTCTCCCTCCCAAGTAGTGACTGCGCTCGACGCTGCTTAACTTCGGTTATCGGACGAGAACCGGTGTATTCAGCTTGATATGGCCGTTGCCGAGAGTGCTAGTTAATAATTTGAATTTAATTAACTTTCATCTTTATAAAACAATAACAAAAAGAAGATATGTTTGCTTTTTTCATATCTGGTGGAATTTGAAAGAGGAAACAAAAGTGAAAAAGCAAACGGCACGCAGTATTCCCAAGTACTGACTGCGCTCGACGCTGCTAACGTCGGCGATCGGACGAGAACCGGTGTTCTCAGCGTGATATGGCCGTTGCCGAGAGTGCTAGATAATAATTCGAATTTAAATTAAGTGAGACAAATTAACCTTCATCTTTTTAAAACAATAACAAAAAGGAAATATGTTTGCTTTTTTCATATCTATTGGAATTTAAAAGAGGAAAAAAAGTGAAAAAGCTAACGGCACGCAGTGTTCCTAAGTGGTCGCCCTCCCAAGTACTGACTGCGCTCGACGCTGCTTAACTTCGGTTATCGGACGAGAACCGGTGAATTCAGCGTGATATGGCCGTTGCCGTTAGTGCTAGTTAATAATTTGAATTTAATTAACCTTCATCTTTATAAAACAATAACAAAAAGAAGATATGTTTGCTTTTTTCATATCTGGTGGAATTTAAAGGAGGAAACAAAAGTGAAAAAGCCAACGGCACGCAGTATTCCCAAGTACTGTATGCGCTCGACGCTGCTTAACTTCGGTGATCGGACGTGAACCGGTGTTTTCAGCGTGAAATGGCCGTTACCGAGAGTGCTAGTTAATAATTCGAATTTAAATTAAGTGAGACAAATTAACCTTCATCATTTTAAAACAATAACAAAAAGAAAACATGTTTGCTTTTTTCATATCTATTAAAATTTAAAAGAGGAAAAAAAAGTGAAAAAGCCAACGGCACGCAGTGTTCCTAAGTGGTCTCTCTCCCAAGTAGTGACTGCGCTCGACGCCGCTTAACTTCGGTTATCGGACGAGAACCGGTGTATTCAGCGTGATATGGCCGTTGCCGAGAGTGCTTGTTAATAATTTGAATTTAATTAACTTTCATCTTTATAAAACAATAACAAAAAGAAGATATGTTTGCTTTTTTCATATCTGGTGGAATTTGAAAGAGGAAACAAAAGTGAAAAAACAAACGGCACGCAGTATTCCCAAATACTGTATGCGCTCGACGCTGCTTAACTTCGGTGATCGGACGTAAACCGGTGTTTTCAGCGTTATATGGCCGTTGCCGAGAGTGCTAGTTAATAATTCGAATTTAAATTAAGTGAGACAAATTAACCTTCATCTTTTTAAAACAATAACAAAAAGAAAATATGTTTGCTTTTTTCATATCTATTGGAATTTAAAAGAGGAAAAAATAGTGAAAAAGCTAACGGCACGCAGTGTTCCTAAGTGGTCGCCCTCCCAAGTACTGACTGCGCTCGACGCTGCTTAACTTCGGTTATCGGACGAGAACCGGTGTATTCAGCGTGATATGGCCGTTGCCGAGAGTGCTAGTTAATAATTTGAATTTAATTAACTTTCATCTTTATAAAACAATAACAAAAAGATATGTTTGCTTTTTTCATATCTGGTGGAATTTGAAAGAGGAAACAAAAGTGAAAAAACAAACGGCACGCAGTATTCCCAAATACTGTATGCGCTCGACGCTGCTTAACTTCGGTGATCGGACGTAAACCGGTGTTTTCAGCGTTATATGGCCGTTGCCGAGAGTGCTAGTTAATAATTCGAATTTAAATTAAGTGAGACAAATTAACCTTCATCATTTTAAAACAATAACAAAAAGAAAACCTGTTTGCTTTTTGCATATCTATTAAAATTTAAAAGAGGAAAAAAAAAGTGAAAAAGCCAACGGCACGCAGTGTTCCTAAGTGGTCTCCCTCCCAAGTAATGACTGCGCTCGACGCTGCTTAACTTCGGTTATCGGACGAGAATCGGTGTTTTCAGCGTGATATGGCCGTTGCCGAGAGTGCTAGTTAATAATTCGAATTTAACCTTCATCATTTTAAAACAATAACAAAAAAAAACATGTTTGTTTTTTTCATATCTATTAAAATTTAAAAGAGGAAAAAAAAGTGAAAAATTCAACGGCACGCAGTGTTCCTAAGTGGTCTCCCTCCCAAGTAGTGACTGCGCTTGACGCTGCTTAACTTCGGTTATCGGACGAGAACCGGTGTATTCAGCTTGATATGACCGTTTCCGAGAGTGCTAGTTAATAATTTGAATTTAATTAACTTTCATCTTTATAAAACAATAACAAAAAGAAGATATGTTTGCTTTTTTCATATCTGGTGGAATTTGAAAGAGGAAACAAAAGTGAAAAAGCAAACGGCACGCAGTATTCCCAAGTACTGACTGCGCTCGACGCTGCTAACGTCGGCGATCGGACGAGAACCGGTGTTCACAGCGTGATATGGCCGTTGCCGAGAGTGCTAGATAATAATTCGAATTTAAATTAAGTGAGACAAATTAACCTTCATCTTTTTAAAACAATAACAAAAAGAAAATATGTTTGCTTTTTTCATATCTATTGGAATTTAAAAGAGGAAAAAATAGTGAAAAAGCTAACGGCACGCAGTGTTCCTAAGTGGTCGCCCTCCCAAGTACTGACTGCGCTCGACGCTGCTTAACTTCGGTTATCGGACGAGAATCGGTGTTTTCAGCGTGATATGGCCGTTGCCGAGAGTGCTAGTTAATAATTCGAATTTAACCTTCATCATTTTAAAACAATAACAAAAAAAAACATGTTTGCTTTTTTCATATCTATTAAAATTTAAAAGAGGAAAAAAAAGTGAAAAATTCAACGGCACGCAGTGTTCCTAAGTGGTCTCCCTCCCAAGTAGTGACTGCGCTTGACGCTGCTTAACTTCGGTTATCGGACGAGAACCGGTGTATTCAGCGTGATATGGCCGTTGCCGAGAGTGCTAGTTAATAATTCGAATTTAAATTAAGTGAGACAAATTAACCTTCATCATTTTAAAACAATAACAAAAAGAAAACCTGTTTGCTTTTTACATATCTATTAAAATTTAAAAGAGGAAAAAAAAGTGAAAAAGCCAACGGCACGCAGTGATCCTAAGTGGTCTCCCTCCCAAGTAATGACTGCGCTCGACGCTGCTTAACTTCGGTTATGGGACGAGAATCTGTGTATTCAGCGTGATATGGCCGTTGCCGAGAATGCTAGTTAATAATTTAAATTTAATTAACTTTCATCTTTATAAAACAATAACAAAAAAGAAGATATGTTTGCTTTTTTCATATCTGGTGGAATTTGAAAGAGGAAACAAAAGTGAAAAAGCCAACGGCACGCAGTATTCCCAAGTACTGTATGCACTCGACGCTGCTTAACTTCGGTTATCGGACGAGAATCGGTGTTTTCAGCGTGATATGGCCGTTGCCGAGAGTGCTAGTTAATAATTCGAATTTAAATTAAGTGAGACAAATTAACTTTCATCATTTTAAAACAATAACAAAAAGAAAACATGTTTGCTTTTTTCATATCTATTAAAATTTAAAAGAGGAAAAAAAAGTGAAAAAGTCAACGGCACGCAGTGTTCCTAAGTGGTCTCCCTCCCAAGTAGTGACTGCGCTCGACGCTGCTTAACTTCGGTTATCGGACGAGAACCGGTGTATTCAGCTTGATATGGCCGTTGCCGAGAGTGCTAGTTAATAATTTGAATTTAATTAACTTTCATCTTTATAAAACAATAACAAAAAGAAGATATGTTTGCTTTTTTCATATCTGGTGGAATTTGAAAGAGGAAACAAAAGTGAAAAAGCAAACGGCACGCAGTATTCCCAAGTACTGACTGCGCTCGACGCTGCTAACGTCGGCGATCGGACGAGAACCGGTGTTCTCAGCGTGATATGGCCGTTGCCGAGAGTGCTAGATAATAATTCGAATTTAAATTAAGTGAGACAAATTAACCTTCATCTTTTTAAAACAATAACAAAAAGGAAATATGTTTGCTTTTTTCATATCTATTGGAATTTAAAAGAGGAAAAAAAGTGAAAAAGCTAACGGCACGCAGTGTTCCTAAGTGGTCGCCCTCCCAAGTACTGACTGCGCTCGACGCTGCTTAACTTCGGTTATCGGACGAGAACCGGTGAATTCAGCGTGATATGGCCGTTGCCGTTAGTGCTAGTTAATAATTTGAATTTAATTAACCTTCATCTTTATAAAACAATAACAAAAAGAAGATATGTTTGCTTTTTTCATATCTGGTGGAATTTAAAGGAGGAAACAAAAGTGAAAAAGCCAACGGCACGCAGTATTCCCAAGTACTGTATGCGCTCGACGCTGCTTAACTTCGGTGATCGGACGTGAACCGGTGTTTTCAGCGTGATATGGCCGTTGCCGAGAGTGCTAGTTAATAATTCGAATTTAAATTAAGTGAGACAAATTAACCTTCATCATTTTAAAACAATAACAAAAAGAAAACATGTTTGCTTTTTTCATATCTATTAAAATTTAAAAGAGGAAAAAAAAGTGAAAAAGTCAACGGCACGCAGTGTTCCTAAGTGGTCTCCCTCCCAAGTAGTGACTGCGCTCGACGCTGCTTAACTTCGGTTATCGGACGAGAACCGGTGTATTCAGCTTGATATGGCCGTTGCCGAGAGTGCTAGTTAATAATTTGAATTTAATTAACTTTCATCTTTATAAAACAATAACAAAAAGAAGATATGTTTGCTTTTTTCATATCTGGTGGAATTTGAAAGAGGAAACAAAAGTGAAAAAGCAAACGGCACGCAGTATTCCCAAGTACTGACTGCGCTCGACGCTGCTAACGTCGGCGATCGGACGAGAACCGGTGTTCTCAGCGTGATATGGCCGTTGCCGAGAGTGCTAGATAATAATTCGAATTTAAATTAAGTGAGACAAATTAACCTTCATCTTTTTAAAACAATAACAAAAAGGAAATATGTTTGCTTTTTTCATATCTATTGGAATTTAAAAGAGGAAAAAAAGTGAAAAAGCTAACGGCACGCAGTGTTCCTAAGTGGTCGCCCTCCCAAGTACTGACTGCGCTCGACGCTGCTTAACTTCGGTTATCGGACGAGAACCGGTGAATTCAGCGTGATATGGCCGTTGCCGTTAGTGCTAGTTAATAATTTGAATTTAATTAACCTTCATCTTTATAAAACAATAACAAAAAGAAGATATGTTTGCTTTTTTCATATCTGGTGGAATTTAAAGGAGGAAACAAAAGTGAAAAAGCCAACGGCACGCAGTATTCCCAAGTACTGTATGCGCTCGACGCTGCTTAACTTCGGTGATCGGACGTGAACCGGTGTTTTCAGCGTGAAATGGCCGTTACCGAGAGTGCTAGTTAATAATTCGAATTTAAATTAAGTGAGACAAATTAACCTTCATCATTTTAAAACAATAACAAAAAGAAAACATGTTTGCTTTTTTCATATCTATTAAAATTTAAAAGAGGAAAAAAAAGTGAAAAAGCCAACGGCACGCAGTGTTCCTAAGTGGTCTCTCTCCCAAGTAGTGACTGCGCTCGACGCCGCTTAACTTCGGTTATCGGACGAGAACCGGTGTATTCAGCGTGATATGGCCGTTGCCGAGAGTGCTAGTTAATAATTTGAATTTAATTAACTTTCATCTTTATAAAACAATAACAAAAAGATATGTTTGCTTTTTTCATATCTGGTGGAATTTGCAAGACGAAACAAAAGTGAAAAAGCAAACGGCACGCAGTATTCCCAAATACTGTATGCGCTCGACGCTGCTTAACTTCGGTGATCGGACGTAAACCGGTGTTTTCAGCGTTATATGGCCGTTGCCGAGAGTGCTAGTTAATAATTCGAATTTAAATTAAGTGAGACAAATTAACCTTCATCATTTTAAAACAATAACAAAAAGAAAACCTGTTTGCTTTTTACATATCTATTAAAATTTAAAAGAGGAAAAAAAAAAGTGAAAAAGCCAACGGCAAGCAGTGTTCCTGAGTGGTCTCCCTCCCAAGTAATGACTGCGCTCGACGCTGCTTAACTTCGGTTATCGGACGAGAATCGGTGTTTTCAGCGTGATATGGCCGTTGCCGAGAGTGCTAGTTAATAATTCGAATTTAACCTTCATCATTTTAAAACAATAACAAAAGGAAAACATGTTTGCTTTTTTCATATCTATTAAAATTTAAAAGAGGAAAAAAAAGTGAAAAAGTCAACGGCACTCAGTGTTCCTAAGTGGTCTCCCTCCCAAGTAGTGACTGCGCTTGACGCTGCTTAACTTCGGTTATCGGACGAGAACCGGTGTATTCAGCGTGATATGGCCGTTGCCGAGAGTGCTAGTTAATAATTAGAATTTAATTAACTTTCATCTTTATAAAACAATAACAAAAAGAAGATATGTTTGCTTTTTTCATATCTGGTGGAATTTGAAAGAAGAAACAAAAGTGAAAAAACAAACGGCACGCAGTATTCCCAAGTACTGTATGCGCTCGACGCTGCTTAACTTCGGTGATCGGACGTGAACAGGTGTTTTCAGCGTGATATGGCCGTTGCCGAGAGTGCTAGTTAATAATTCGAATTTAAATTAAGTGAGACAAATTAACCTTCATCATTTTAAAACAATAACAAAAAGAAAACCTGTTTGCTTTTTACATATCTATTAAAATTTAAAAGAGGAAAAAAAAGGGAAAAAGCCAACGGCACGCAGTGATCCTAAGTGGTCTCCCTCCCAAGTAATGACTGCGCTCGACGCTGCTTAACTTCTGTTATGGGACGAGAATCTGTGTATTCAGCGTGATATGGCCGTTGCCGAGAATGCTAGTTAATAATTTGAATTTAATTAACTTTCATCTTTATAAAACAATAACAAAAAGATATGTTTGCTTTTTCATATCTGGTGGAATTTGAAAGAGGAAACAAAAGTGAAAAAACAAACGGCACGCAGTATTCCCAAATACTGTATGCGCTCGACGCTGCTTTACTTCGGTGATCGGACGTAAACCGGTGTTTTCAGCGTGATATGGCCGTTGCCGAGAGTGCT
This sequence comes from Phalangium opilio, assembly GCF_054372755.1. Lineage (NCBI taxonomy): Eukaryota > Metazoa > Arthropoda > Arachnida > Opiliones > Phalangiidae > Phalangium > Phalangium opilio. The sequence goes on from NW_028324175.1 coordinate 1,230,907, forward strand.
AGATAATAATTCGAATTTAAATTAAGTGAGACAAATTAACCTTCATCATTTTAAAACAATAACAAAAAGAAAACCTGTTTGCTTTTTACATATTTATTAAAATTTAAAAGAGGAAAAAAAAGTGAAAAAGCCAACGGCACGCAGTGTTCCTAAGTGGTCTCCCTCCCAAGTAGTGACTGCGCTCGACGCTGCTTAACTTCGGTTATCGGACGAGAACCGGTGAATTCAGCGTGATATGGCCGTTGCCGAGAGTGCTAGTTAATAATTTGAATTTTATTAACCTTCATCTTTATAAAACAATAACAAAAAGAAGATATGTTTGCTTTTTTCATATCTGGTGGAATTTGAAAGAGGAAACAAAAGTGAAAAAGCAAACGGCACGCAGTATTCCCAAGTACTGACTGCGCTCGACGCTGCTAACGTCGGCGATCGGACGAGAACCGGTGTTCTCAGCGTGATATGGCCGTTGCCGAGAGTGCTAGATAATAATTCGAATTTAAATTAAGTGAGACAAATTAACCTTCATCTTTTTAAAACAATAACAAAAAGGAAATATGTTTGCTTTTTTCATATCTATTGGAATTTAAAAGAGGAAAAAAAGTGAAAAAGCTAACGGCACGCAGTGTTCCTAAGTGGTCGCCCTCCCAAGTACTGACTGCGCTCGACGCTGCTTAACTTCGGTTATCGGACGAGAACCGGTGAATTCAGCGTGATATGGCCGTTGCCGTTAGTGCTAGTTAATAATTTGAATTTAATTAACCTTCATCTTTATAAAACAATAACAAAAAGAAGATATGTTTGCTTTTTTCATATCTGGTGGAATTTAAAGGAGGAAACAAAAGTGAAAAAGCCAACGGCACGCAGTATTCCCAAGTACTGTATGCGCTCGACGCTGCTTAACTTCGGTGATCGGACGTGAACCGGTGTATTCAGCGTGATATGGCCGTTGCCGAGAGTGCTAGTTAATAATTTGAATTTAATTAATACTTTAAACTTGAGGCTACCACAATATCGTCGTCAACTTATTTTTTGTCTCACTTATTGTTAGAAGGTTACTTTTGATTTTTGAAAATAAACTTTGCAGGCTCGTAACTCTGTTTCTACTGGAGATACGGGGATGTCCTTTGAGTATGTTATAGACCAATTTGTCCCCCATCTAGCCATACTAAGAATTAGGGCTACGACAAACAGTAGTCGAGTAATTAAGCTAATCGTAAACAAACAAACCCCTCCATAGGAAATACATTAGACTAAATTCTGGAGGCTCGTAACTCTGGTTCTACCAGAGATACGGGGATGTAAATAATGTGACCTTGACACAAATGTTCGGATAATTATAAAGGTCTTTGCATTTTCCAAGCAAAAAAAAACTTCGCGGTTTCGAACCTGTGGCCTTCCGGGAGTGAGGCGGATGCGATAACCGCTACACTAAAGATACGTTATTATTTTTAATCGAAAGAACAGGGTCAAGTAATTAAGCAATACGTGAACAAACAAACCCCTCCATAGAAAATGCATTAGACTATAATTTGCAGGCTCGTAACTCTGTTTCTACTGGAGATACGGGGATGTCCTTTGAGTATGTTATAGTCCAATTTGTCCCCCATCGAACCATACTAAAAACATTGAGCTACGACAAACAGTAGTCGAGTAATTAAGCTAATCGTAAACAAACAAACTCCTCCATAGGAAATGCATTAGACTATACTTTGCAGGCCCATAACTCTGTGTCTACTAGAGATACGGGGATGTCCTTAGGATATGTTATAGTCCAAATTGTCCCCCATCTAACCATACTAAAAACTTTGGGCTACGACAAACAGGGGCCGAGTACTTAAGCAAAACGTAACGAAACAAACCCCCTCCATAGGAAATGCATTAGACTATACTTTGCAGGCTCGTAACTCTGTTTCTACTGGAGATACGGGGATGTCCTTTGAGTATGTTATAGTCCAATTTGTCCCCCATCTAACCATACTAAAAACATTGAGCTACGACAAACAGTAGTCGAGTAATTAAGCTAATCGTAAACAAACAAACCCCTCCATAGGAAATACATTAGACTAAATTCTGGAGGCTCGTAACTCTGGTTCTACCAGAGATACGGGGATGTAAATAATGTGACCTTGACACAAATGATCGGATAATTATAAAGGTCTTTGCATGTTCCAAGCAAAAAAAAAAAAAACTTCGCGGTTTCGAACCTGTGGCCTTCCGGGAGTGAGGCGGATGCGATAACCGCTACACTAAAGATATGTTATTATTTTTAATCGAAAGAACAGACTCAAGTAATTAAGCAATACGTGAAAAAACAAACCCCTCCATAGAAAATGCATCAGACTATACTTTGCAGGCTCGTAACTCTGTTTCTACTGCAGATACGGGGATGTCCTTTGAGTATGTTATAGTCCAATTTGTCCCCCATCTAACCATACTAAAAACATTGAGCTACGACAAACAGGGGCCGAGTAATTAAGCTAATCGTAAACAAACAAACCCCTCCATAGGAAATGAATTAGACTATATTTTGCAGGCTCGTAACTCTGTTTCTACTGGAGATACGGGGATGTCTTTTGAGTATGTTTTAGTCCAATTTGTCCCCCATCTAACCATACTAAAAACATTGAGCTACGACAAACAGGGGCCGAGATATTAAGCAAAATGTTCGTCAACTTTGGTATCGTCTCACTTATTTTTATTATGTTACTTATGATTTTTGCACTAAACTTTGGAGGCTCATAACTCTTGTTCTACAAGTGATACTGGGATCTCCTTTGGATATGTTATAGTACTCTTTGCTCCCCATACAAGGATACTTTAAACTTGAGGCTACCTCAATCTCGTCGTCAACTTACTTTTTGTCTCACTTATTGTTAGAAGGTTACTTTTGATTTTTGAAAATAAACTTTGCAGGCTCGTAACTCTGTTTCTACTGGAGATACCGGGATGTCCTTTGAGTATGTTATAGACCAATTTGTCCCCCATCTAGCCATACTAAGAATTAGGGCTACGACAAACAGTAGTCGAGTAATTAAGCTAATCGTAAACAAACAAACCCCTCCATAGGAAATACATTAGACTAAATTCTGGAGGCTCGTAACTCTGGTTCTACCAGAGATACGGGGATGTAAATAATGTGACCTTGACACAAATGATCGGATTATTATAAAGGTCTTTGCATGTTCCAAGCAAAAAAAAAAAACTTCGCGGTTTCGAACCTGTGGCCTTCCGGGAGTGAGGCGGATGCGATAACCGCTACACTAAAGATATGTTATTATTTTTAATCGAAAGAACAGGGTCAAGTAATTAAGCAATACGTGAAAAAACAAACCCCTCCATAGAAAATGCATTAGACTATACTTTGCAGGCTCGTAACTCTGTTTTTACTGGAGATACGGGGATGTCCTTTGAGTATGTTATAGTCCAATTTGTCCCCCATCTAACCATACTAAAAACATTGAGCTACGACAAACAGGGGCCGAGTAATTAAGCTAAACGTAAACAAACAACCCGTCCATAGGAAATGCATTAGACTACACTTTGCAGGCCCATAACTCTGTGTCTACTAGAGATACGGGGATGTCCTTAGGATATGATATAGTCCAAATTGTCCCCCATCTAACCATACTAAAAACTTTGGGCTACGACAAACAGGGGCCGAGTAATTAAGCTAAACGTAAACAAACAACCCCTCCATAGGAAATGCATTAGACTATATTTTGCAGGCTCGTAACTCTGTTTCTACTGGAGATACGGGAATGTCCTTTGAGTATGTTTTAGTCCAATTTGTCCCCCATCTAACCATACTAAAAACATTGAGCTACGACAAACAGGGGCCGAGATATTAAGCAAAATGTTCGTCAACTTTGGTATCGTCTCACTTATTTTTATTATGTTACTTATGATTTTTGCACTAAATTTTGGAGGCTCATAACTCTTGTTCTACAAGTGATACTGGGATCTCCTTTGGATATGTTATAGTGATCTTTGCTCCCCATACAAGGATACTTTAAACTTGAGGCTACCACAATATCGTCGTCAACTTACTTTTTGTCTCACTTATTGTTAGAAGGTTACTTTTGATTTTTGAAAATAAACTTTGCAGGCTCGTAACTCTGTTTCTACTGGAGATACCGGGATGTCCTTTGAGTATGTTATAGACCAATTTGTCCCCCATCTAGCCATACTAAGAATTAGGGCTACGACAAACAGTAGTCGAGTAATTAAGCTAATCGTAAACAAACAAACCCCTCCATAGGAAATACATTAGACTAAATTCTGGAGGCTCGTAACTCTGGTTCTACCAGAGATACGGGGATGTAAATAATGTGACCTTGACACAAATGATCGGATTATTATAAAGGTCTTTCCATGTTCCAAGCAAAAAAAAAAAACTTCGCGGTTTCGAACCTGTGGCCTTCCGGGAGTGAGGCGGATGCGATAACCGCTACACTAAAGATATGTTATTATTTTTAATCGAAAGAACAGGGTCAAGTAATTAAGCAATACGTGAAAAAACAAACCCCTCCATAGAAAATGCATTAGACTATACTTTGCAGGCTCGTAACTCTGTTTTTACTGGAGATACGGGGATGTCCTTTGAGTATGTTATAGTCCAATTTGTCCCCCATCTAACCATACTAAAAACATTGAGCTACGACAAACAGGGGCCGAGTAATTAAGCTAAACGTAAACAAACAACCCGTCCATAGGAAATGCATTAGACTACACTTTGCAGGCCCATAACTCTGTGTCTACTAGAGATACGGGGATGTCCTTAGGATATGATATAGTCCAAATTGTCCCCCATCTAACCATACTAAAAACTTTGGGCTACGACAAACAGGGGCCGAGTAATTAAGCTAAACGTAAACAAACAACCCCTCCATAGGAAATGCATTAGACTATATTTTGCAGGCTCGTAACTCTGTTTCTACTGGAGATACGGGAATGTCCTTTGAGTATGTTTTAGTCCAATTTGTCCCCCATCTAACCATACTAAAAACATTGAGCTACGACAAACAGGGGCCGAGATATTAAGCAAAATGTTCGTCAACTTTGGTATCGTCTCACTTATTTTTATTATGTTACTTATGATTTTTGCACTAAATTTTGGAGGCTCATAACTCTTGTTCTACAAGTGATACTGGGATCTCCTTTGGATATGTTATAGTGATCTTTGCTCCCCATACAAGGATACTTTAAACTTGAGGCTACCACAATATCGTCGTCAACTTACTTTTTGTCTCACTTATTGTTAGAAGGTTACTTTTGATTTTTGAAAATAAACTTTGCAGGCTCGTAACTCTGTTTCTACTGGAGATACCGGGATGTCCTTTGAGTATGTTATAGACCAATTTGTCCCCCATCTAGCCATACTAAGAATTAGGGCTACGACAAACAGTAGTCGAGTAATTAAGCTAATCGTAAACAAACAAACCCCTCCATAGGAAATACATTAGACTAAATTCTGGAGGCTCGTAACTCTGGTTCTACCAGAGATACGGGGATGTAAATAATGTGACCTTGACACAAATGATCGGATTATTATAAAGGTCTTTGCATGTTCCAAGCAAAAAAAAAACTTCGCGGTTTCGAACCTGTGGCCTTCCGGGAGTGAGGCGGATGCGATAACCGCTACACTAAAGATATGTTATTATTTTTAATCGAAAGAACAGGGTCAAGTAATTAAGCAATACGTGAAAAAACAAACCCCTCCATAGAAAATGCATTAGACTATACTTTGCAGGCTCGTAACTCTGTTTCTACTGGAGATACGGGGATGTCCTTTGAGTATGTTATAGTCCAATTTGTCCCCCATCTAACCATACTAAAAACATTGAGCTACGACAAACAGGGGCCGAGTAATTAAGCTAAACGTAAACAAACAACCCGTCCATAGGAAATGCATTAGACTATACTTTGCAGGCCCATAACTCTGTGTCTACTAGAGATACGGGGATGTCCTTAGGATATGATATAGTCCAAATTGTCCCCCATCTAACCATACTAAAAACTTTGGGCTACGACAAACAGGGGCCGAGTAATTAAGCTAAACGTAAACAAACAACCCCTCCATAGGAAATGCATTAGACTATATTTTGCAGGCTCGTAACTCTGTTTCTACTGGAGATACGGGAATGTCCTTTGAGTATGTTTTAGTCCAATTTGTCCCCCATCTAACCATACTAAAAACATTGAGCTACGACAAACAGGGGCCAAGATATTAAGCAAAATGTTCGTCAACTTTGGTATCGTCTCACTTATTTTTATTATGTTACTTATGATTTTTGCACTAAACTTTGGAGGCTCATAACTCTTGTTCTACAAGTGATACTGGGATATCCTTTGGATATGTTATAGTGATCTTTGCTCCCCATACAAGGATACTTTAAACTTGAGGCTACCACAATATCGTCGTCAACTTACTTTTTGTCTCACTTATTGTTAGAAGGTTACTTCTGATTTTTGAAAATAAACTTTGCAGGCTCGTAGCTCTGTTTCTACTGGAGATACGGGGATGTCCTTTGAGTATGTTATAGACCAATTTGTCCCCCATCTAGCCATACTAAGAATTAGGGCTACGACAAACAGTAGTCGAGTAATTAAGCTAATCGTAAACAAACAAACCCCTCCATAGGAAATACATTAGACTAAATTCTGGAGGCTCGTAACTCTGGTTCTACCAGAGATACGGGGATGTAAATAATGTGACCTTGACACAAATGATCGGATAATTATAAAGGTCTTTGCATGTTCCAAGCAAAAAAAAAAAACTTCGCGGTTTCGAACCTGTGGCCTTCCGGGAGTGAGGCGGATGCGATAACCGCTACACTAAAGATATGTTATTATTTTTAATCGAAAGAACAGGTTCAAGTAATTAAGCAATACGTGAAAAAACAAACCCCTCCATAGAAAATGCATCAGACTATACTTTGCAGGCTCGTAACTCTGTTTCTACTGGAGATACGGGGATGTCCTTTGAGTATGTTATAGTCCAATTTGTCCCCCATCTAACCATACTAAAAACATTGAGCTACGACAAACAGGGGCCGAGTAATTAAGCTAAACGTAAACAAACAACCCGTCCATAGGAAATGCATTAGACTATACTTTGCAGGCCCATAACTCTGTGTCTACTAGAGATACGGGGATGTCCTTAGGATATGATATAGTCCAAATTGTCCCCCATCTAACCATACTAAAAACTTTGGGCTACGACAAACAGGGGCCGAGTAATTAAGCTAAACGTAAACAAACAACCCGTCCATAGGAAATGCATTAGACTATACTTTGCAGGCCCATAATTCTGTGTCTACTAGAGATACGGGGATGTCCTTAGGATATGTTATAGTCCAAATTGTCCCCCATCTAACCATACTAAAAACATTGAGCTACGACAAACAAGGGCCGAGATATTAAGCAAAATGTTCGTCAACTTTGGTATCGTCTCACTTATTTTTATTATGTTACTTATGATTTTTGCACTAAACTTTGGAGGCTCATAACTCTTGTTCTACAAGAGATACTGGGATCTCCTTTGGATATGTTATAGCACTCTTTGCTCCCCATACAAGGATACTTTAAACTTGAGGCTACCTCAATATCGTCGTCAACTTACTTTTTGTCTCACTTATTGTTAGAAGGTTACTTTTGATTTTTGAAAATAAACTTTGCAGGCTCGTAACTCTGTTTCTACTGGAGATACCGGGATGTCCTTTGAGTATGTTATAGACCAATTTGTCCCCCATCTAGCCATACTAAGAATTAGGGCTACGACAAACAGTAGTCGAGTAATTAAGCTAATCGTAAACAAACAAACCCCTCCATAGGAAATACATTAGACTAAATTCTGGAGGCTCGTAACTCTGGTTCTACCAGAGATACGGGGATGTAAATAATGTGACCTTGACACAAATGATCGGATTATTATAAAGGTCTTTGCATGTTCCAAGCAAAAAAAAAAACTTCGCGGTTTCGAACCTGTGGCCTTCCGGGAGTGAGGCGGATGCGATAACCGCTACACTAAAGATATGTTATTATTTTTAATCGAAAGAACAGGGTCAAGTAATTAAGCAATACGTGAAAAAACAAACCCCTCCATAGAAAATGCATTAGACTATACTTTGCAGGCTCGTAACTCTGTTTTTACTGGAGATACGGGGATGTCCTTTGAGTATGTTATAGTCCAATTTGTCCCCCATCTAACCATACTAAAAACATTGAGCTACGACAAACAGGGGCCGAGTAATTAAGCTAAACGTAAACAAACAACCCGTCCATAGGAAATGCATTAGACTATACTTTGCAGGCCCATAACTCTGTGTCTACTAGAGATACGGGGATGTCCTTAGGATATGATATAGTCCAAATTGTCCCCCATCTAACCATACTAAAAACTTTGGGCTACGACAAACAGGGGCCGAGTAATTAAGCTAAACGTAAACAAACAACCCCTCCATAGGAAATGCATTAGACTATATTTTGCAGGCTCGTAACTCTGTTTCTACTGGAGATACGGGAATGTCCTTTGAGTATGTTTTAGTCCAATTTGTCCCCCATCTAACCATACTAAAAACATTGAGCTACGACAAACAGGGGCCAAGATATTAAGCAAAATGTTCGTCAACTTTGGTATCGTCTCACTTATTTTTATTATGTTACTTATGATTTTTGCACTAAACTTTGGAGGCTCATAACTCTTGTTCTACAAGTGATACTGGGATATCCTTTGGATATGTTATAGTGATCTTTGCTCCCCATACAAGGATACTTTAAACTTGAGGCTACCACAATATCGTCGTCAACTTACTTTTTGTCTCACTTATTGTTAGAAGGTTACTTTTGATTTTTGAAAATAAACTTTGCAGGCTCGTAACTCTGTTTCTACTGGAGATACCGGGATGTCCTTTGAGTATGTTATAGACCAATTTGTCCCCCATCTAGCCATACTAAGAATTAGGGCTACGACAAACAGTAGTCGAGTAATTAAGCTAATCGTAAACAAACAAACCCCTCCATAGGAAATACATTAGACTAAATTCTGGAGGCTCGTAACTCTGGTTCTACCAGAGATACGGGGATGTAAATAATGTGACCTTGACACAAATGATCGGATTATTATAAAGGTCTTTGCATGTTCCAAGCAAAAAAAAAAACTTCGCGGTTTCGAACCTGTGGCCTTCCGGGAGTGAGGCGGATGCGATAACCGCTACACTAAAGATATGTTATTATTTTTAATCGAAAGAACAGGTTCAAGTAATTAAGCAATACGTGAAAAAACAAACCCCTCCATAGAAAATGCATCAGACTATACTTTGCAGGCTCGTAACTCTGTTTCTACTGGAGATACGGGGATGTCCTTTGAGTATGTTATAGTCCAATTTGTCCCCCATCTAACCATACTAAAAACATTGAGCTACGACAAACAGGGGCCGAGTAATTAAGCTAAACGTAAACAAACAACCCGTCCATAGGAAATGCATTAGACTATACTTTGCAGGCCCATAACTCTGTGTCTACTAGAGATACGGGGATGTCCTTAGGATATGATATAGTCCAAATTGTCCCCCATCTAACCATACTAAAAACTTTGGGCTACGACAAACAGGGGCCGAGTAATTAAGCTAAACGTAAACAAACAACCCGTCCATAGGAAATGCATTAGACTATATTTTGCAGGCTCGTAACTCTGTTTCTACTGGAGATACGGGAATGTCCTTTGAGTATGTTTTAGTCCAATTTGTCCCCCATCTAACCATACTAAAAACATTGAGCTACGACAAACAGGGGCCAAGATATTAAGCAAAATGTTCGTCAACTTTGGTATCGTCTCACTTATTTTTATTATGTTACTTATGATTTTTGCACTAAACTTTGGAGGCTCATAACTCTTGTTCTACAAGTGATACTGGGATATCCTTTGGATATGTTATAGTGATCTTTGCTCCCCATACAAGGATACTTTAAACTTGAGGCTACCACAATATCGTCGTCAACTTACTTTTTGTCTCACTTATTGTTAGAAGGTTACTTCTGATTTTTGAAAATAAACTTTGCAGGCTCGTAGCTCTGTTTCTACTGGAGATACGGGGATGTCCTTTGAGTATGTTATAGACCAATTTGTCCCCCATCTAGCCATACTAAGAATTAGGGCTACGACAAACAGTAGTCGAGTAATTAAGCTAATCGTAAACAAACAAACCCCTCCATAGGAAATACATTAGACTAAATTCTGGAGGCTCGTAACTCTGGTTCTACCAGAGATACGGGGATGTAAATAATGTGACCTTGACACAAATGATCGGATTATTATAAAGGTCTTTGCATGTTCCAAGCAAAAAAAAAAACTTCGCGGTTTCGAACCTGTGGCCTTCCGGGAGTGAGGCGGATGCGATAACCGCTACACTAAAGATATGTTATTATTTTTAATCGAAAGAACAGGGTCAAGTAATTAAGCAATACGTGAAAAAACAAACCCCTCCATAGAAAATGCATTAGACTATACTTTGCAGGCTCGTAACTCTGTTTTTACTGGAGATACGGGGATGTCCTTTGAGTATGTTATAGTCCAATTTGTCCCCCATCTAACCATACTAAAAACATTGAGCTACGACAAACAGGGGCCGAGTAATTAAGCTAAACGTAAACAAACAACCCGTCCATAGGAAATGCATTAGACTATACTTTGCAGGCCCATAACTCTGTGTCTACTAGAGATACGGGGATGTCCTTAGGATATGATATAGTCCAAATTGTCCCCCATCTAACCATACTAAAAACTTTGGGCTACGACAAACAGGGGCCGAGTAATTAAGCTAAACGTAAACAAACAACCCCTCCATAGGAAATGCATTAGACTATATTTTGCAGGCTCGTAACTCTGTTTCTACTGGAGATACGGGAATGTCCTTTGAGTATGTTTTAGTCCAATTTGTCCCCCATCTAACCATACTAAAAACATTGAGCTACGACAAACAGGGGCCAAGATATTAAGCAAAATGTTCGTCAACTTTGGTATCGTCTCACTTATTTTTATTATGTTACTTATGATTTTTGCACTAAACTTTGGAGGCTCATAACTCTTGTTCTACAAGTGATACTGGGATATCCTTTGGATATGTTATAGTGATCTTTGCTCCCCATACAAGGATACTTTAAACTTGAGGCTACCACAATATCGTCGTCAACTTACTTTTTGTCTCACTTATTGTTAGAAGGTTACTTTTGATTTTTGAAAATAAACTTTGCAGGCTCGTAACTCTGTTTCTACTGGAGATACCGGGATGTCCTTTGAGTATGTTATAGACCAATTTGTCCCCCATCTAGCCATACTAAGAATTAGGGCTACGACAAACAGTAGTCGAGTAATTAAGCTAATCGTAAACAAACAAACCCCTCCATAGGAAATACATTAGACTAAATTCTGGAGGCTCGTAACTCTGGTTCTACCAGAGATACGGGGATGTAAATAATGTGACCTTGACACAAATGATCGGATTATTATAAAGGTCTTTGCATGTTCCAAGCAAAAAAAAAAACTTCGCGGTTTCGAACCTGTGGCCTTCCGGGAGTGAGGCGGATGCGATAACCGCTACACTAAAGATATGTTATTATTTTTAATCGAAAGAACAGGGTCAAGTAATTAAGCAATACGTGAAAAAACAAACCCCTCCATAGAAAATGCATTAGACTATACTTTGCAGGCTCGTAACTCTGTTTTTACTGGAGATACGGGGATGTCCTTTGAGTATGTTATAGTCCAATTTGTCCCCCATCTAACCATACTAAAAACATTGAGCTACGACAAACAGGGGCCGAGTAATTAAGCTAAACGTAAACAAACAACCCGTCCATAGGAAATGCATTAGACTATACTTTGCAGGCCCATAACTCTGTGTCTACTAGAGATACGGGGATGTCCTTAGGATATGATATAGTCCAAATTGTCCCCCATCTAACCATACTAAAAACTTTGGGCTACGACAAACAGGGGCCGAGTAATTAAGCTAAACGTAAACAAACAACCCCTCCATAGGAAATGCATTAGACTATATTTTGCAGGCTCGTAACTCTGTTTCTACTGGAGATACGGGAATGTCCTTTGAGTATGTTTTAGTCCAATTTGTCCCCCATCTAACCATACTAAAAACATTGAGCTACGACAAACAGGGGCCAAGATATTAAGCAAAATGTTCGTCAACTTTGGTATCGTCTCACTTATTTTTATTATGTTACTTATGATTTTTGCACTAAACTTTGGAGGCTCATAACTCTTGTTCTACAAGTGATACTGGGATATCCTTTGGATATGTTATAGTGATCTTTGCTCCCCATACAAGGATACTTTAAACTTGAGGCTACCACAATATCGTCGTCAACTTACTTTTTGTCTCACTTATTGTTAGAAGGTTACTTTTGATTTTTGAAAATAAACTTTGCAGGCTCGTAACTCTGTTTCTACTGGAGATACCGGGATGTCCTTTGAGTATGTTATAGACCAATTTGTCCCCCATCTAGCCATACTAAGAATTAGGGCTACGACAAACAGTAGTCGAGTAATTAAGCTAATCGTAAACAAACAAACCCCTCCATAGGAAATACATTAGACTAAATTCTGGAGGCTCGTAACTCTGGTTCTACCAGAGATACGGGGATGTAAATAATGTGACCTTGACACAAATGATCGGATTATTATAAAGGTCTTTGCATGTTCCAAGCAAAAAAAAAAACTTCGCGGTTTCGAACCTGTGGCCTTCCGGGAGTGAGGCGGATGCGATAACCGCTACACTAAAGATATGTTATTATTTTTAATCGAAAGAACAGGTTCAAGTAATTAAGCAATACGTGAAAAAACAAACCCCTCCATAGAAAATGCATCAGACTATACTTTGCAGGCTCGTAACTCTGTTTCTACTGGAGATACGGGGATGTCCTTTGAGTATGTTATAGTCCAATTTGTCCCCCATCTAACCATACTAAAAACATTGAGCTACGACAAACAGGGGCCGAGTAATTAAGCTAAACGTAAACAAACAACCCGTCCATAGGAAATGCATTAGACTATACTTTGCAGGCCCATAACTCTGTGTCTACTAGAGATACGGGGATGTCCTTAGGATATGATATAGTCCAAATTGTCCCCCATCTAACCATACTAAAAACTTTGGGCTACGACAAACAGGGGCCGAGTAATTAAGCTAAACGTAAACAAACAACCCGTCCATAGGAAATGCATTAGACTATATTTTGCAGGCTCGTAACTCTGTTTCTACTGGAGATACGGGAATGTCCTTTGAGTATGTTTTAGTCCAATTTGTCCCCCATCTAACCATACTAAAAACATTGAGCTACGACAAACAGGGGCTAAGATATTAAGCAAAATGTTCGTCAACTTTGGTATCGTCTCACTTATTTTTATTATGTTACTTATGATTTTTGCACTAAACTTTGGAGGCTCATAACTCTTGTTCTACAAGTGATACTGGGATATCCTTTGGATATGTTATAGTGATCTTTGCTCCCCATACAAGGATACTTTAAACTTGAGGCTACCACAATATCGTCGTCAACTTACTTTTTGTCTCACTTATTGTTAGAAGGTTACTTCTGATTTTTGAAAATAAACTTTGCAGGCTCGTAGCTCTGTTTCTACTGGAGATACGGGGATGTCCTTTGAGTATGTTATAGACCAATTTGTCCCCCATCTAGCCATACTAAGAATTAGGGCTACGACAAACAGTAGTCGAGTAATTAAGCTAATCGTAAACAAACAAACCCCTCCATAGGAAATACATTAGACTAAATTCTGGAGGCTCGTAACTCTGGTTCTACCAGAGATACGGGGATGTAAATAATGTGACCTTGACACAAATGATCGGATAATTATAAAGGTCTTTGCATGTTCCAAGCAAAAAAAAAAAAACTTCGCGGTTTCGAACCTGTGGCCTTCCGGGAGTGAGGCGGATGCGATAACCGCTACACTAAAGATATGTTATTATTTTTAATCGAAAGAACAGGTTCAAGTAATTAAGCAATACGTGAAAAAACAAACCCCTCCATAGAAAATGCATTAGACTATACTTTGCAGGCTCGTAACTCTGTTTCTACTGGAGATACGGGGATGTCCTTTGAGTATGTTATAGTCCAATTTGTCCCCCATCTAACCATACTAAAAACATTGAGCTACGACAAACAGTAGTCGAGTAATTAAGCTAATCGTAAACAAACAAACCCCTCCATAGGAAATACATTAGACTAAATTCTGGAGGCTCGTAACTCTGGTTCTACCAGAGATACGGGGATGTAAATAATGTGACCTTGACACAAATGATCGGATTATTATAAAGGTCTTTGCATGTTCCAAGCAAAAAAAAAAACTTCGCGGTTTCGAACCTGTGGCCTTCCGGGAGTGAGGCGGATGCGATAACCGCTACACTAAAGATATGTTATTATTTTTAATCGAAAGAACAGGGTCAAGTAATTAAGCAATACGTGAAAAAACAAACCCCTCCATAGAAAATGCATTAGACTATACTTTGCAGGCTCGTAACTCTGTTTCTACTGGAGATACGGGGATGTCCTTTGAGTATGTTATAGTCCAATTTGTCCCCCATCTAACCATACTAAAAACATTGAGCTACGACAAACAGGGGCCGAGTAATTAAGCTAAACGTAAACAAACAACCCGTCCATAGGAAATGCATTAGACTATACTTTGCAGGCCCATAACTCTGTGTCTACTAGAGATACGGGGATGTCCTTAGGATATGATATAGTCCAAATTGTCCCCCATCTAACCATACTAAAAACTTTGGGCTACGACAAACAGGGGCCGAGTAATTAAGCTAAACGTAAACAAACAACCCCTCCATAGGAAATGCATTAGACTATATTTTGCAGGCTCGTAACTCTGTTTCTACTGGAGATACGGGAATGTCCTTTGAGTATGTTTTAGTCCAATTTGTCCCCCATCTAACCATACTAAAAACATTGAGCTACGACAAACAGGGGCCAAGATATTAAGCAAAATGTTCGTCAACTTTGGTATCGTCTCACTTATTTTTATTATGTTACTTATGATTTTTGCACTAAACTTTAGAGGCTCATAACTCTTGTTCTACAAGTGATACTGGGATATCCTTTGGATATGTTATAGTGATCTTTGCTCCCCATACAAGGATACTTTAAACTTGAGGCTACCACAATATCGTCGTCAACTTACTTTTTGTCTCACTTATTGTTAGAAGGTTACTTCTGATTTTTGAAAATAAACTTTGCAGGCTCGTAGCTCTGTTTCTACTGGAGATACGGGGATGTCCTTTGAGTATGTTATAGACCAATTTGTCCCCCATCTAGCCATACTAAGAATTAGGGCTACGACAAACAGTAGTCGAGTAATTAAGCTAATCGTAAACAAACAAATCCCTCCATAGGAAATACATTAGACTAAATTCTGGAGGCTCGTAACTCTGGTTCTACCAGAGATACGGGGATGTAAATAATGTGACCTTGACACAAATGATCGGATAATTATAAAGGTCTTTGCATGTTCCAAGCAAAAAAAAAAAGCTTCGCGGTTTCGAACCTGTGGCCTTCCGGGAGTGAGGCGGATGCGATAACCGCTACACTAAAGATATGTTATTATTTTTAATCGAAAGAACAGGTTCAAGTAATTAAGCAATACGTGAAAAAACAAACCCCTCCATAGAAAATGCATCAGACTATACTTTGCAGGCTCGTAACTCTGTTTCTACTGGAGATACGGGGATGTCCTTTGAGTATGTTATAGTCCAATTTGTCCCCCATCTAACCATACTAAAAACATTGAGCTACGACAAACAGGGGCCGAGTAATTAAGCTAAACGTAAACAAACAACCCGTCCATAGGAAATGCATTAGACTATACTTTGCAGGCCCATAACTCTGTGTCTACTAGAGATACGGGGATGTCCTTAGGATATGATATAGTCCAAATTGTCCCCCATCTAACCATACTAAAAACTTTGGGCTACGACAAACAGGGGCCGAGTAATTAAGCTAAACGTAAACAAACAACCCCTCCATAGGAAATGCATTAGACTATATTTTGCAGGCTCGTAACTCTGTTTCTACTGGAGATACGGGAATGTCCTTTGAGTATGTTTTAGTCCAATTTGTCCCCCATCTAACCATACTAAAAACATTGAGCTACGACAAACAGGGGCCAAGATATTAAGCAAAATGTTCGTCAACTTTGGTATCGTCTCACTTATTTTTATTATGTTACTTATGATTTTTGCACTAAACTTTGGAGGCTCATAACTCTTGTTCTACAAGTGATACTGGGATATCCTTTGGATATGTTATAGTGATCTTTGCTCCCCATACAAGGATACTTTAAACTTGAGGCTACCACAATATCGTCGTCAACTTACTTTTTGTCTCACTTATTGTTAGAAGGTTACTTCTGATTTTTGAAAATAAACTTTGCAGGCTCGTAGCTCTGTTTCTACTGGAGATACGGGGATGTCCTTTGAGTATGTTATAGACCAATTTGTCCCCCATCTAGCCATACTAAGAATTAGGGCTACGACAAACAGTAGTACAGTAATTAAGCTAATCGTAAACAAACAAACCCCTCCATAGGAAATACATTAGACTAAATTCTGGAGGCTCGTAACTCTGGTTCTACCAGAGATACGGGGATGTAAATAATGTGACCTTGACACAAATGATCGGATAATTATAAAGGTCTTTGCATGTTCCAAGCAAAAAAAAAACTTCGCGGTTTCGAACCCGTGGCCTTCCGGGAGTGAGGCGGATGTGATAACCGCTACACTAAAGATATGTTATTATTTTTAATCGAAAGAACAGGGTCAAGTAATTAAGCAATACGTGAAAAAACAAACCCCTCCATAGAAAATGCATTAGACTATACTTTGCAGGCTCGTAACTCTGTTTCTACTGGAGATACGGGGATGTCCTTTGAGTATGTTATAGTCCAATTTGTCCCCCATCTAACCATACTAAAAACTTTGGGCTACGACAAACAGGGGCCGAGTACTTAAGCAAAACGTAACGAAACAAACCCCCTCCATAGGAAATGCATTAGACTATATTTTGCAGGCTCGTAACTCTGTTTCTACTGGAGATACGGGGATGTCCTTTGACTATGTTATAGTCCAATTTGTCCCCCATCTAACCATACTAAAAATATTGAGCAACGACAAACAGGGGCCGAGTAATTAAGCTAGACGTAAACAAACAAACCGTCCATAGGAAATGCATTAGACTATATTTTGCAGGCCCATAACTCTGTGTCTACTAGAGATACGGGGATGTCCTTAGGATTTGATATAGTCCAAATTGTCCCCCATCTAACCATACTAAAAACATTGAGCTACGACAAACAGGGGCCGAGATATTAAGCAAAATGTTCGTCAACTTTGGTATCGTCTCAATTATTTTTATTATGTTACTTATGATTTTTGCACTAAACTTTGGAGGCTCATAACTCTTGTTCTACAAGAGATACTGGGATCTCCTTTGGATATGTTATAGTACTCTTTGCTCCCCATACAAGGATACTTTAAACTTGAGGCTACCTCAATATCGTCGTCAACTTACTTTTTGTCTCACTTATTGTTAGAAGGTTACTTTTGATTTTTGAAAATATACTTTGCAGGCTCGTAACTCTGTTTCTACTGGAGATACGGGGATGTCCTTTGAGTATGTTATAGACCAATTTGTCCCCCATCTAGCCATACTAAGAATTAGGGCTACGACAAACAGTAGTCGAGTAATTAAGCTAATCGTAAACAAACAAACCCCTCCATAGGAAATACATTAGACTAAATTCTGGAGGCTCGTAACTCTGGTTCTACCAGAGATACGGGGATGTAAATAATGTGACCTTGACACAAATGTTCGGATAATTATAAAGGTCTTTGCATGTTCCAAGCAAAAAAAAAACTTCGCGGTTTCGAACCTGTGGCCTTCCGAGAGTGAGGCGGATGCGATAACCGCTACACTAAAGATATGTTATTATTTTTAATCAAAAGAACAGGGTCAAGTAATTAAGCAATACGTGAACAAACAAACCCCTCCATAGAAAATGCATTAGACTATACTTTGCAGGCTCGTAACTCTGTTTCTACTGGAGATACAGGGATGTCCTTTGAGTATGTTATAGTCCAATTTGTCCCCCATCTAACCATACTAAAAACATTGAGCTACGACAAACAGTAGCCGAGTAATTAAGCTAATCGTAAACAAACAAACCCCTCCATAGGAAATGCATTAGACTATACTTTGCAGGCCCATAAGTCTGTGTCTACTAGAGATACGGGGATGTCCTTAGGATATGTTATAGTCCAAATTGTCCCCCATCTAACCATACTAAAAATATTGAGCTACGACAAACAGGGGCCGAGTAATTAAGCTAAACGTAAACAAACAACCCGTCCATAGGAAATGCATTAGACTATATTTTGCAGGCCCATATATCTGTGTCTACTAGAGATACGGGGATGTCCTTAGGATATGTTATAGTACAAATTGTCCCCCATCTAACCATACTAAAAACATTGAGCTACGACAAACAAGGGCCGAGATATTAAGCAAAATGTTCGTCAACTTTGGTATCGTCTCACTTATTTTTATTATGTTACTTATGATTTTTGCACTAAACTTTGGAGGCTCATAACTCTTGTTCTACAAGAGATACTG
The DNA here is from genome assembly GCF_054372755.1 of Phalangium opilio. Taxonomy (NCBI): domain Eukaryota; kingdom Metazoa; phylum Arthropoda; class Arachnida; order Opiliones; family Phalangiidae; genus Phalangium; species Phalangium opilio. The sequence continues at coordinate 1,249,615 of NW_028324175.1, forward strand.
GGATCTCCTTTGGATATGTTATAGTACTCTTTGCTCCCCATACAAGGATGCTTTAAACTTGAGGCTACCTCAATATCGTCGTCAACTTATTTTTTGTCTCACTTATTGTTAGAAGGTTACTTTTGATTTTTGAAAATAAACTTTTCAGGCTCGTAACTCTGTTTCTACTGGAGATACGGGGATGTCCTTTGAGTATGTTATAGACCAATTTGTCCCCCATCTAGCCATACTAAGAATTAGGGCTACGACAAACAGTAGTCGAGTAATTAAGCTAATCGTAAACAAACAAACCCCTCCATAGGAAATACATTAGACTAAATTCTGGAGGCTCGTAACTCTGGTTCTACCAGAGATACGGGGATGTAAATAATGTGACCTTGACACAAATGTTCGGATAATTATAAAGGTCTTTGCATGTTCCAAGCAAAAAAAAAACTTCGCGGTTTCGAACCTGTGGCCTTCCGAGAGTGAGGCGGATGCGATAACCGCTACACTAAAGATATGTTATTATTTTTAATCAAAAGAACAGGGTCAAGTAATTAAGCAATACGTGAACAAACAAACCCCTCCATAGAAAATGCATTAGACTATACTTTGCAGGCTCGTAACTCTGTTTCTACTGGAGATACAGGGATGTCCTTTGAGTATGTTATAGTCCAATTTGTCCCCCATCTAACCATACTAAAAACATTGAGCTACGACAAACAGTAGCCGAGTAATTAAGCTAATCGTAAACAAACAAACCCCTCCATAGGAAATGCATTAGACTATACTTTGCAGGCCCATAAGTCTGTGTCTACTAGAGATACGGGGATGTCCTTAGGATATGTTATAGTCCAAATTGTCTTCCATCTAACCATACTAAAAATATTGAGCTACGACAAACAGGGGCCGAGTAATTAAGCTAAACGTAAACAAACAACCCGTCCATAGGAAATGCATTAGACTATATTTTGCAGGCCCATATATCTGTGTCTACTAGAGATACGGGGATGTCCTTAGGATATGTTATAGTACAAATTGTCCCCCATCTAACCATACTAAAAACATTGAGCTACGACAAACAAGGGCCGAGATATTAAGCAAAATGTTCGTCAACTTTGGTATCGTCTCACTTATTTTTATTATGTTACTTATGATTTTTGCACTAAACTTTGGAGGCTCATAACTCTTGTTCTACAAGAGATACTGGGATCTCCTTTGGATATGTTATAGTACTCTTTGCTCCCCATACAAGGATACTTTAAACTTGAGGCTACCTCAATATCGTCGTCAACTTACTTTTTGTCTCACTTATTGTTAGAAGGTTACTTTTGATTTTTGAAAATAAACTTTGCAGGCTCGTAACTCTGTTTCTACTGGAGATACCGGGATGTCCTTTGAGTATGTTATAGACCAATTTGTCCCCCATCTAGCCATACTAAGAATTAGCGCTACGACAAACAGTAGTCGAGTAATTAAGCTAATCGTAAACAAACAAACCCCTCCATAGGAAATACATTAGACTAAATTCTGGAGGCTCGTAACTCTGGTTCTACCAGAGATACGGGGATGTAAATAATGTGACCTTGACACAAATGATCGGATAATTATAAAGGTCTTTGCATGTTCCAAGCAAAAAAAAAAAACTTCGCGGTTTCGAACCTGTGGCCTTCCGGGAGTGAGGCGGATGTGATAACCGCTACACTAAAGATATGTTATTATTTTTAATCGAAAGAACAGGGTCAAGTAATTAAGCAATACGTGAAAAAACAAACCCCTCCATAGAAAATGCATTAGACTATACTTTGCAGGCTCGTAACTCTGTTTCTACTGGAGATACGGGGATGTCCTTTGAGTATGTTATAGTCCAATTTGTCCCCCATCTAACCATACTAAAAACTTTGGGCTACGACAAACAGGGGCCGAGTACTTAAGCAAAACGTAACGAAACAAACCCCCTCCATAGGAAATGCATTAGACTATATTTTGCAGGCTCGTAACTCTGTTTCTACTGGAGATACGGGGATGTCCTTTGACTATGTTATAGTTCAATTTGTCCCCCATCTAACCATACTAAAAATATTGAGCAACGACAAACAGGGGCCGAGTAATTAAGCTAGACGTAAACAAACAAACCGTCCATAGGAAATGCATTAGACTATATTTTGCAGGCCCATAACTCTGTGTCTACTAGAGATACGGGGATGTCCTTAGGATATGATATAGTCCAAATTGTCCCCCATCTAACCATACTAAAAACATTGAGCTACGACAAACAGGGGCCGAGATATTAAGCAAAATGTTCGTCAACTTTGGTATCGTCTCAATTATTTTTATTATGTTACTTATGATTTTTGCACTAAACTTTGGAGGCTCATAACTCTTGTTCTACAAGAGATACTGGGATCTCCTTTGGATATGTTATAGTACTCTTTGCTCCCCATACAAGGATACTTTAAACTTGAGGCTACCTCAATATCGTCGTCAACTTACTTTTTGTCTCACTTATTGTTAGAAGGTTACTTTTGACTTTTGAAAATATACTTTGCAGGCTCGTAACTCTGTTTCTACTGGAGATACGGGGATGTCCTTTGAGTATGTTATAGACCAATTTGTCCCCCATCTAGCCATACTAAGAATTAGGGCTACGACAAACAGTAGTCGAGTAATTAAGCTAATCGTAAACAAACAAACCCCTCCATAGGAAATACATTAGACTAAATTCTGGAGGCTCGTAACTCTGGTTCTACCAGAGATACGGGGATGTAAATAATGTGACCTTGACACAAATGTTCGGATAATTATAAAGGTCTTTGCATGTTCCAAGCAAAAAAAAAACTTCGCGGTTTCGAACCTGTGGCCTTCCGAGAGTGAGGCGGATGCGATAACCGCTACACTAAAGATATGTTATTATTTTTAATCAAAAGAACAGGGTCAAGTAATTAAGCAATACGTGAACAAACAAACCCCTCCATAGAAAATGCATTAGACTATACTTTGCAGGCTCGTAACTCTGTTTCTACTGGAGATACAGGGATGTCCTTTGAGTATGTTATAGTCCAATTTGTCCCCCATCTAACCATACTAAAAACATTGAGCTACGACAAACAGTAGCCGAGTAATTAAGCTAATCGTAAACAAACAAACCCCTCCATAGGAAATGCATTAGACTATACTTTGCAGGCTCGTAACTCTGTTTCTACTGGAGATACGGGGATGTCCTTTGAGTATGTTATAGTCCAATTTGCCCCCATCTAACCATACTAAAAATATTGAGCTACGACAAACAGGGGCCGAGTAATTAAGCTAGACGTAAACAAACAAACCGTCCATAGGAAATGCATTAGACTATATTTTGCAGGCCCATAACTCTGTGTCTACTAGAGATACGGGGATGTCCTTAGGATATGATATAGTCCAAATTGTCCCCCATCTAACCATACTAAAAACATTGAGCTACGACAAACAGGGGCCGAGATATTAAGCAAAATGTTCGTCAACTTTGGTATCGTCTCAATTATTTTTATTATGTTACTTATGATTTTTGCACTAAACTTTGGAGGCTCATAACTCTTGTTCTACAAGAGATACTGGGATCTCCTTTGGATATGTTATAGTACTCTTTGCTCCCCATACAAGGATACTTTAAACTTGAGGCTACCTCAATATCGTCGTCAACTTACTTTTTGTCTCACTTATTGTTAGAAGGTTACTTTTGACTTTTGAAAATATACTTTGCAGGCTCGTAACTCTGTTTCTACTGGAGATACGGGGATGTCCTTTGAGTATGTTATAGACCAATTTGTCCCCCATCTAGCCATACTAAGAATTAGGGCTACGACAAACAGTAGTCGAGTAATTAAGCTAATCGTAAACAAACAAACCCCTCCATAGGAAATACATTAGACTAAATTCTGGAGGCTCGTAACTCTGGTTCTACCAGAGATACGGGGATGTAAATAATGTGACCTTGACACAAATGTTCGGATAATTATAAAGGTCTTTGCATGTTCCAAGCAAAAAAAAAACTTCGCGGTTTCGAACCTGTGGCCTTCCGAGAGTGAGGCGGATGCGATAACCGCTACACTAAAGATATGTTATTATTTTTAATCAAAAGAACAGGGTCAAGTAATTAAGCAATACGTGAACAAACAAACCCCTCCATAGAAAATGCATTAGACTATACTTTGCAGGCTCGTAACTCTGTTTCTACTGGAGATACAGGGATGTCCTTTGAGTATGTTATAGTCCAATTTGTCCCCCATCTAACCATACTAAAAACATTGAGCTACGACAAACAGTAGCCGAGTAATTAAGCTAATCGTAAACAAACAAACCCCTCCATAGGAAATGCATTAGACTATACTTTGCAGGCTCGTAACTCTGTTTCTACTGGAGATACGGGGATGTCCTTTGAGTATGTTATAGTCCAATTTGCCCCCATCTAACCATACTAAAAATATTGAGCTACGACAAACAGGGGCCGAGTAATTAAGCTAAACGTAAACAAACAACCCGTCCATAGGAAATGCATTAGACTATATTTTGCAGGCCCATATATCTGTGTCTACTAGAGATACGGGGATGTCCTTAGGATATGTTATAGTACAAATTGTCCCCCATCTAACCATACTAAAAACATTGAGCTACGACAAACAAGGGCCGAGATATTAAGCAAAATGTTCGTCAACTTTGGTATCGTCTCACTTATTTTTATTATGTTACTTATGATTTTTGCACTAAACTTTGGAGGCTCATAACTCTTGTTCTACAAGAGATACTGGGATCTCCTTTGGATATGTTATAGTACTCTTTGCTCCCCATTCAAGGATACTTTAAACTTGAGGCTACCTCAATATCGTCGTCAACTTATTTTTTGTCTCACTTATTGTTAGAAGGTTACTTTTGATTTTTGAAAATAAACTTTGCAGGCTCGTAACTCTGTTTCTACTGGAGATACGGGGATGTCCTTTGAGTATGTTATAGACCAATTTGTCCCCCATCTAGCCATACTAAGAATTAGGGCTACAACAAACAGTAGTCGAGTAATTAAGCTAATCGTAAACAAACAAACCCCTCCATAGGAAATTCATTAGACTAAATTCTGGAGGCTCGTAACTCTGGTTCTACCAGAGATACGGGGATGTAAATAATGTGACCTTGACACAAATTTTCGGATAATTATAAAGGTCTTTGCATGTTCCAAACAAAAAAAAAACTTCGCGGTTTCGAACCTGTGGCCTTCCGGGAGTGAGTCGGATGCGATAACCGCTACACTAAAGAAATGTTATTATTTTTAATCGAAAGAACAGGGTCAAGTAATTAAGCAATACGTGAACAAACAAACCCCTCCATAGAAAATGCGTTAGACTATACTTTGCAGGCTCGTAACTCTGTTTCTACTGGAGATACGAGGATGTCCTTAGGATATGTTATAGTCCAAATTGTCCCCCATCTAACCATACTAAAAACTTTGGGCTACGACAAACAGGGGCCGAGTAATTAAGCTAAACGTAAACAAACAACCCCTCCGTAGGAAATGCATTAGACTATATTTTGCAGGCTCGTAACTCTGTTTCTACTGGAGATACGGGGATGTCCTTTGAGTATGTTTTAGTCCAATTTGTCCCCACTCTAACCATACTAAAAACATTGAGCTACGACAAACAGTAGTCGAGTAATTAAGCTAATCGTAAACAAACAAACCCCTCCATAGGAAATACATTAGACTAAATTCTGGAGGCTCGTAACTCTGGTACTACCAGAGTTACGGGGATGTAAATAATGTGACCTTGACACAAATGTTCGGATAATTATAAAAAAAAACTTCGCGGTTTCGAACCTGTGGCCTTCCGGGAGTGAGGCGGATGCGATAACCGCTGCACTAAAGATATGTTATTATTTTTAATCGAAAGAACAGGGTCAAGTAATTAAGCAATACGTGAACAAACAAACTTCTCCATAGAAAATGCATTATACTATACTTTGCAGGCTCGTAACTCTGTTTCTACTGGAGATACGGGGATGTCCTTTGAGTATGTTTTAGTCCAATTTGTCTCCCATCTAACCATACTAAAAACATTGAGCTACGACAAACAGGGGCCGAGATATTAAGCAAAACGTAACGAAACAAATCCCCTCCATAGGAAATGCATTAGACTATACTTTGCAGGCTCGTAACTCTGTTTCTACTGGAGATACGGGGATGTCCTTTGAGTATGTTATTGTCCAATTTGTCCCCCATCTAACCATACTAAAAACATTGAGCTACGACAAACAGGGGCCGAGATATTAAGCAAAATGTTCGTCAACTTTGGTATCGTCTCACTTATTTTTTATATGTTACTTATGATTTTTGCACTAAACTTTGGACGCTCATAACTCTTGTTCTACAAGAGATACTGGGATCTCCTTTGGATATGTTATAGTACTCTTTGCTCCCCATACAAGGATACTTTAAACTTGAGGCTACCTCAATATCGTCGTCAACTTACTTTTTGTCTCACTTATTGTTAGAAGGTTACTTTTGATTTTTGAAAATATACTTTGCAGGCTCGTAACTCTGTTTCTACTGGAGATACGGGGATGTCCTTTGAGTATGTTATAGACCAATTTGTCCCCCATCTAGCCATACTAAGAATTAGGGCTACGACAAACAGTAGTCGAGTAATTAAGCTAATCGTAAACAAACAAACCCCTCCATAGGAAATACATTAGACTAAATTCTGGAGGCTCGTAACTCTGGTTCTACCAGAGATACGGGGATGTAAATAATGTGACCTTGACACAAATGTTCGGATAATTATAAAGGTCTTTGCATGTTCCAAGCAAAAAAAAAAACTTCGCGGTTTCGAACCTGTGGCCTTCCGAGAGTGAGGCGGATGCGATAACCGCTACACTAAAGATATGTTATTATTTTTAATCGAAAGAACAGGGTCAAGTAATTAAGCAATACGTGAACAAACAAACCCCTCCATAGAAAATGCATTAGACTATACTTTGCAGGCTCGTAACTCTGTTTCTACTGGAGATACGGGGATGTCCTTTGAGTATGTTATAGTCCAATTTGTCCCCCATCTAACCATACTAATAACTTTAGGCTACGACAAACAGGGGCCGAGTACTTAAGCAAAACGTAACGAAACAAACCCCCTCCATAGGAAATGCATTAGACTATACTTTGCAGGCTCGTAACTCTGTTTCTACTGGAGTTACGAGGATGTCCTTAGGATATGTTATAGTCCAAATTGTCCCCCATCTAACCATACTAAAAACATTGAGCTACGACAAACAGGGGCCGAGTAATTAAGCTAAACGTAAACAAACAACCCGTCCATAGGAAATGCATTAGACTATACTTTGCAGGCTCGTAACTCTGTTTCTACTGGAGATAGGGGATGTCCTTTGAGTATGTTTTAGTCCAAATTGTCCCCCATCTAACCATGATAAAAACTTTGGGCTACGACAAACAGGGGCCGAGTACTTAAGCAAAACGTAACGAAACAAACCCCCTCCATAGGAAATGCATTAGACTATACTTTGCAGGCTCGTAACTCTGTTTCTACTGGAGATACGGGGATGTCCTTTGAGTATGTTATAGTCCAATTTGTCCCCCATCTAACCATACTAAAAACATTGAGCTACGACAAACAGGGGCCGAGATATTAAGCAAAATGTTCGTCAACTTTGGTATCGTCTCACTTATTTTTATTATGTTACTTATGATTTTTGTACTAAACTTTGGAGGCTCATAACTCTTGTTCTACAAGAGATACTGGGATCTCCTTTGGTTATGTTATAGTACTCTTTGCTCCCCATACAAGGATACTTTAAACTTGAGGCTACCTCAATATCGTCGTCAACTTATTTTTTGTCTCACTTATTGTTAGAAGGTTACTTTTGATTTTTGAAAATAAACTTTGCAGGCTCGTAACTCTGGTTCTACCAGAGATACGGTGATGTAAATAATGTGACCTTGACACAAATGTTCGGATAATTATAAAGGTCTTTGCATGTTCCAAGCAAAAAAAAAAAAAACTTCGCGGTTTCGAACCTGTGACCTTCCGAGAGTGAGGCGGATGCGATAACCGCTACACTAAAGATATGTTATTAATTTTAATCGAAAGAACAGGGTCAAGTAATTAAGCAATACGTGAACAAACAAACCCCTCCATAGAAAATGCATTAGACTATACTTTGCAGGCTCGTAACTCTGTTTCTACTGTAGATACGGCGATGTCCTTTGAGTATGTTATATTCCAATTTGTCTTCCATCTAACCATACTAAAAACATTGAGCTACGACAAACAGGGGCCGAGTAATTAAGCTAAACGTAAACAAACAACCCGTCCAAAGGAAATGCATTAGACTATGCTTTGCAGGCTCATAACTCTGTGTCTACTAGAGATACGGGGATGTCCTTAGGATATGTTATAGTCCAAATTGTCCCCCATCTAACCATACTAAAAACTTTGGGCTACGACAAACAGGGGCCGAGTACTTAAGCAAAACGTAAAGAAACAAACCCCCTCCATAGGAAATGAGTTAGACTATATTTTGCAGGCTCGTAACTCTGTTTCCACTAGAGATACGGGGATGTCCTTTGAGTATGTTATAGTCCAATTTGTCCCCCATCTAACCATACTAAAAACATTGAGCTACGACAAACAGGGGCCGAGTAATTAAGCTAAACGTAAACAAACAACCCGTCCATAGGAAATGCATTAGACTATACTTTGCAGGCCCATAACTCTGTGTCTACTAGAGATACCGGGATGTCCTTAGGATATGTTATAGTCCAATTTGTCCTTCATCTAACCATACTAAAAACATTGAGCTACGAAAAACAGGGGCCGAGTAATTAAGCTAAACGTAAACAAACAACCCGTCCATAGGAAATGCATTAGACTATACTTTGCAGGCCCATAACTCTGTGTCTACTAAAGATACGAGGATGTCCTTAGGATGTGATATAGTCCAAATGGTCCCCCATCTAACCATACTAAAAACATTGAGCTACGACAAACAGGGGCCGAGATATTAAGCAAAATGTTCGTCAACTTTGGTATCGTCTCACTTATTTTTATTATGTTACTTATGATTTTTGCACTAAACTTTGGACGCTCATAACTCTTGTTCTACAAGAGATACTGGGATCTCCTTTGGATATGTTATAGTACTCTTTGCTCCCCATACAAGGATACTTTAAACTTGAGGCTACCTCAATATCGTCGTCAACTTACTTTTTGTCTCACTTATTGTTAGAAGGTTACTTTTGATTTTTGAAAATATACTTTGCAGGCTCGTAACTCTGTTTCTACTGGAGATACGGGGATGTCCTTTGAGTATGTTATAGACCAATTTGTCCCCCATCTAGCCATACTAAGAATTAGGGCTACGACAAACAGTAGTCGAGTAATTAAGCTAATCGTAAACAAACAAACCCCTCCATAGGAAATACATTAGACTAAATTCTGGAGGCTCGTAACTCTGGTTCTACCAGAGATACGGGGATGTAAATAATGTGACCTTGACACAAATGTTCGGATAATTATAAAAAAAAACTTCGCGGTTTCGAACCTGTGGCCTTCCGGGAGTGAGGCGGATGCGATAACCGCTACACTAAAGATATGTTATTATTTTTAATCGAAAGAACAGGGTCAAGTAATTAAGCAATACGTGAACAAACAAACCCCTCCATAGAAAATGCATTAGACTATACTTTGCAGGCTCGTAACTCTGTTTCTACTGGAGATACGTGGATGTCCTTTTAGTATGTTGTAGTCCAATTTGTCCCCCATCTAACCATACTAAAAACATTGAGCTACGACAAACAGGGGCCGAGTAATTAAGCTAAACATAAACAAACAAACCGTCCATAGGAAATGCATTAGACTATAATTTGCAGACCCATAACTCTGTGTCTACAACAGATACGGGGATGTCCTTAGGATATGTTATAGTCCAAATTGTCCCCCATCTAACCATACTAAAAACTTTAGGCTACGACAAACAGGGGCCGAGTACTTAAGCAAAACGTAACGAAACAAACCCCCTCCATAGGAAATGCATTAGACTATACTTTGCAGGCTCGTGACTCTGTTTCTACTGGAGATACGGGGATGTCCTTTGAGTATGTTATAGACCAATTTGTCCCCCATCTAGAAATACTAAGAATTAGGGCTACGACAAACAGTAGTCGAGTAATTAAGCTAATCGTAAACAAACAAACCCCTCCATAGGAAATACATTAGACTAAATTCTGGAGACTCGTAACTCTGGTTCTACCAGAGATACGGGGATGTAAATAATGTGACCTTGACACAAATGTTCGGATAATTATAAAGGTCTTTGCATGTTCCAAGCAAAAAAAAAAACTTCGCGGTTTCGAACCTGTGGCCTTCCGAGAGTGAGGCGGATGCGATAACCGCTACACTAAAGATATGTTATTATTTTTAATCGAAAGAACAGGGTCAAGTAATTAAGCAATACGTGAACAAACAAACCCCTCCATAGAAAATGCATTAGACTATACTTTGCAGGCTCGTAACTCTGTTTCTACTGGAGATACGGGGATGTCCTTTGAGTATGTTATAGTCCAATTTGTCCCCCATCTAACCATACTAATAACTTTATGCTACGACAAACAGGGGCCGAGTACTTAAGCAAAACGTAACGAAACAAACCCCCTCCATAGGAAATGCATTAGACTATACTTTGCAGGCTCGTAACTCAGTTTCTACTGGAGTTACGAGGATGTCCTTAGGATATGTTATAGTCCAAATTGTCCCCCATCTAACCATACTAAAAACATTGAGCTACGACAAACAGGGGCCGAGTAATTAAGCTAAACGTAAACAAACAACCCGTCCATAGGAAATGCATTAGACTATACTTTGCAGGCTCGTAACTCTGTTTCTACTGCAGATAGGGGATGTCCTTTGAGTATGTTTTAGTCCAAATTGTCCCCCATCTAACCATACTAAAAACTTTGGGCTACGACAAACAGGGGCCGAGTACTTAAGCAAAACGTAACGAAACAAACCCCCTCCATAGGAAATGCATTAGACTATACTTTGCAGGCTCGTAACTCTGTTTCTACTGGAGATACGGGGATGTCCTTAGGAAATGTTATAGTCCAAATTGTCCTCCATCTAACCATACTAAAAACATTGAGCTACGACAAACAAGGGCCGAGATATTAAGCAAAATGTTCGTCAACTTTGGTATCGTCTCACTTATTTTTATTATGTTACTTATGATTTTTGCACTAAACTTTGGAGGCTCATAACTCTTGTTCTACAAGAGATACTGGGATCTCCTTTGGATATGTTATAGTACTCTTTGCTCCCCATACAAGGATACTGTAAACTTGAGGCTACCTCAATATCGTCGTCAACTTATTTTTTGTCTCACTTATTGTTAGAAGGTTACTTTTGATTTTTGAAAATAGACTTTGCAGGCTCGTAACTCTGGTTCTACCAGAGATACGGGGATGTAAATAATGTGACCTTGACACAAATGTTCGGATAATTATAAAGGTCTTTGCATGTTCCAAGCAAAAAAAAAAACTTCGCGGTTTCGAACCTGTGGCCTTCCGGGAGTGAGGCGGATGCGATAACCGCTACACTAAAGATATGTTATTATTTTTAATCGAAAGAACAGGGTCAAGTAATTAAGCTAAACGTAAACAAACAACCCGTCCATAGGAAATGCATTAGACTATACTTTGCAGGCCCTTAACTCTGTGTCTACTAGAGATACGGGGATGTCCTTAGTATGTGATATAGTCCAAATTATGTTACTTATGATTTTTGCACTAAACTCTTGTTCTACAAGAGGTACTGGGATCTCCTTTGGATATGTTATAGTACTCTTTGCTCCCCATACAAGGATACTTTAAACGGCACGCAGTATTCCCAAATACTGTATGCGCTCGACGCTGCTTAACTTCGGTGATCGGACGTAAACCGGTGTTTTCAGCGTTACATGGCCGTTGCCGAGAGTGCTAGTTAATAATTCGAATTTAAATTAAGTGAGACAAATTAACCTTCATCATTTTAAAACAATAACAAAAAGAAAACCTGTTTGCTTTTTACATATCTATTGGAATTTAAAAGAGGAAAAAAAAGTGAAAAAGCTAACGGCACGCAGTGTTCCTAAGTGGTCGCCCTCCCAAGTACTGACTGCGCTCGACGCTGCTTAACTTCGGTTATGGGACAAGAATCGGTGTATTCAGCATGATATGACCGTTTCCGAGAGTGCTAGTTAATAATTTGAATTTAATTATCTTTCATCTTTATAAAACAATAACAAAAAGAAGATATTTTTGCTTTTTTCATATCTGGTGGAATTTGAAAGAGGAAACAAAAGTAAAAAAGCAAACGGCACGCAGTATTCCCAAGTACTGACTGCGCTCGACGCTGCTAACGTCGGCGATCGGACGAGAACCGGTGTTCTCAGCGTGATATGGCCGTTGCCGAGAGTGCTAGATAATAATTCGAATTTAAATTAAGTGAGACAAATTAACCTTCATCTTTTTAAAACAATAACAAAAAGAAAATATGTTTGCTTTTTTTCATATCTATTGGAATTTAAAAGAGGAAAAAAAAGTGAAAAAGCTAACGTCACGCAGTGTTCCTAAGTGGACGCCCTCCCAAGTACTGACTGCGCTCGACGCTGCTTAACTTCGGTTATCGGACGAGAACCGGTGTATTCAGCGTGATATGGCCGTTGCCGAGAGTGCTAGTTAATAAATTGCATTTAATTAACCATCTTTATAAAACAATAACAAAAAGAAGATATGTTTGCTTTTTTCATATCTGGTGGAATTTAAAAGAGGAAACAAAAGTGAAAAAGCCAACGGCACGCAGTATTCCCAAGTACTGACTGCGCTCGACGCTGCTAACGTCGGCGATCGGACGAGAACCGGTGTTCTCAGCGTGATATGGCCGTTGCCGAGAGTGCTAGTTAATAATTCGAATTTAAATTAAGTGAGACAAATTAACCTTCATCATTTTAAAACAATAACAAAAAGAAAACATGTTTGCTTTTTTCATATCTATTAAAATTTAAAAGAGAAAAAAAAAGTGAAAAAGCCAACGGCACGCAGTGTTCCTAAGTGGTCTCCCTCCCAAGTAGTGACTGCGCTCGACGCTGCTTAACATCGGTTATCGGACGAGAACCGGTGTATTCAGCGTTATATGGCCGTTGCCGAGAGTGCTAGTTAATAATTTGAATTTAATTAACTTTCATCTTTATAAAACAATAACAAAAACGAAGATATGTTTGCTTTTTTCATATCTGGTGGAATTTGAAAGAGGAAACAAAAGTGAAAAAGCCAACGGCACGCAGTATTCGCAAGTACTGTATGCGCTCGACGCTGCTTAACTTCGGTGAACGGACGTGAACCGGTGTTTTCAGCGTGATATGGCCGTTGCCGAGAGTGCTAGTTAATAATTCGAATTTAAATTAAGTGAGACAAATTAACGTTCATCATTTTAAAACAATAACAAAAAGAAAACCTGTTTGCTTTTTACATATCTATTAAAATTTAAAAGAGGAAATAAAAGTGAAAAAGCCAACGGCACGCAGTGTTCCTAAGTGGTCTCCCTCCCAAGTAGTGACTGCGCTCGACGCTGCTTAACTTCGGTTATCGGACGAGAACCGGTGTATTCAGCGTGATATGGCCGTTGCCGAGAGTGCTAGTTAATAATTTGAATTTAATTAACTTTCATCTTTATAAAACAATAACAAAAAAGAAGATATGTTTGCTTTTTTCATATCTGGTGGAATTTGAAAGAGGAAACAAAAGTGAAAAAGCAAACGGCACGCAGTATTCCCAAGTACTGACTGCGCTCGACGCTGCTAACGTCGGCGATCGGACGAGAACCGGTGTTCTCAGCGTGATATGGCCGTTGCCGAAAGTGCTAGATAATAATTCGAAATTAAATTAAGTGAGACAAATTAACCTTCATGATTTTAAAACAATAACAAAAAGAAAACCTGTTTGCTTTATTCATATCTATTAAAATTTAAAAGAGGAAAAAAAAGTGAAAAAGCCAACGGCACGCAGTGTTCCTAAGTGGTCTCCCTCCCAAGTAGTGACTGCGCTCAACGCTGCTTAACTTCGGTTATCGGACGAGAACCGGTGTATTCAACGTGATATGGCCGGTGCCGAGAGTGCTAGTTAATAATTTGAATTTAATTAACTTTCATCATTATAAAACAATAACAAAAAGAAGATATGTTTGCTTTTTTCATATCTGGTGGAATTTGGAAGAGGAAACAAAAGTGAAAAAGCAAACGGCACGCAGTATTCCGAAGTACTGACTGCGCTCGACGCTGCTAACGTCGGCGATCGGACGAGAACCGGTGTTCTCAGCGTGATATGGCCGTTGCCGAAAGTGCTAGATAATAATTCGAAATTAAATTAAGTGAGACAAATTAACCTTCATCATTTTAAAACAATAACAAAAAGAAAACCTGTTTGCTTTTTTCATATCTATTAAAATTTAAAAGAGGAAAAAAAAGTGAAAAAGCCAACAGCACGCAATGTTCCTAAGTGGTCTCCCTCCCAAGTAGTGACTGCGCTCAACGCTGCTTAACTTCGGTTATCGGACGAGAACCGGTGTATTCAACGTGATATGGCCGTTGCCGAGAGTGCTAGTTAATAACTTGAATTTAATTAACTTTCATCATTATAAAACAATAACTAAAAAAAGAAGATATGTTTGCTTTTTTCATATCTGGTGGAATTTGAAAGAGGAAACAAAAGTGAAAAAGCAAACGACACGCAGTATTCCCAAGTACTGACTGCTCTCGACGCTGCTAACGTCGGCGATCGGACGAGAACCGGTGTTCTCAGCGTGATATGGCCGTTGAAGAGAGTGCTAGTTAATAATTCGCATTTAAATTAAGTGAGACAAATTAACCTTCATCATTTTAAAACAATAACAAAAAGAAAACCTGTTTGCTTTTTACATATCTCTTAAAATTTAAAAGAGGAAAAAAAAGTGAAAACGCCAACGGCACGCAGTGATCCTAAGTGGTCTCCCTCCCAAGTAATGACTGCGCTCGACGCTTCTTAACTTCGGTTATGGGACGAGAATCGGTGTATTCAGCGTGATATGGCCGTTGCCGAGAGTGCTAGTTAATAATTTGAATTTAATTAACTTTCATCTTTATAAAACAATAACAAAATGAAGATATGTTTGCTTTTTTCATATCGGGTGGAATTTAAAAGAGGAAACAAAAGTGAAAAAGCCAACGGCACGCAGTATTCCCAAGTACTGACTGCGCTCGACGCTGCTAACGTCGGCGATCGGACGAGAACCGGTGTTTTCAGCGTGATATGGCCGTTGCCGAGAAAGCTGGTTAATAATTCGAATTTAAATTAAGTGAGACAAATTAACCTTCATCATTTTAAAACAATAACAAAAAGAAAACCTGTTTGCTTTTTACATATCTATTAAAATTTAAAAGAGGAAAAAAAAGTTAAAAAAGCCAACGGCACGCAGTGTTCCTAAGTGGTCTCCCTCCCAAGTAATGACTGCGCTCGACGCTGCTTAACTTCGGTTATCGGACGAGAACCGGTGTATTCAGCGTGATATGGCCGTTGCCGAGAATGCTAATTAATAATTTGAATTTAATTAACTTTCTTCTTTATAAAACAATAACAAAAAGAAGATATGTTTGCTTTTTTATATCTGGTGGAATTTGAAAGAGGAAACAAAAGTGAAAAAGCAAACGGCACGCAGTATTCCCAAGTACTGACTGCGCTCGACGCTGCTCAACTTCGGTGATCGGACGAGAACCGGTGTTTTCAGCGTGATATGGCCGTTGCCGAGAGTGCTAGTTAATAATTCGAATTTAAATTAAGTGAGACAAATTAACCTTCATCATTTTAAAACAATAAGAAAAAGAAAACATGTTTGCTTTTTTCATATCTATTAAAATTTAAAAGAGGAAAAAAAAGTGAAAAAGCCAACGGCACGCAGTGTTCCTAAGTGGTCTCCCTCCCAAAGAGTGACTGCGCTCGACGCTGCTTAACTTCGGTTATCGGACGAGAACCGGTGTTTTCAGCGTGATATGGCCGTTGCCGAGAGTGCTAGTTAATAATTTGAATTTATTCAACTTTCATCTTTATAAAACAATAACAAAAAGAAGATATGTTTGCTGTTTTCATATCTGGTGGAATTTGAAAGAGGAAACAAAAGTGAAAAAGCAAACGGCACGCCGTATTCCCAAGTACTGTATGCGCTCGACGCTGCTTAACTTCGGTGATCGGACGAGAACCGGTGTTTTCAGCGTGATATGGCCGTTGCCGAGAGTGCTAGTTAATAATTCGAATTTAAATTAAGTGAGACAAATTAACCTTCATCATTTTAAAACAATAACAAAAAAACATGTTTGCTTTTTTCATATCTATTAAAATTTAAAAGAGAAAAAAAAAGTGAAAAAATCAACGGCACGCAGTGTTCCTAAGTGGTCTCCCTCCCAAGTACTGACTGCGTTCGACGCTGCTTAACTTCGTTGATCGGACGAGAACCGGTGTATTCAGCGTGATATGGTCGTTGCCGAGAGTGCTAGTTAATAATTTGAATTTAATTAACCTTCATCTTTATAAAACAATAACAAAAAGAAGATATGTTTGCTTTTTTCATATCTATTGGAATTTAAAAGAGGGAAAAAAAGTGAAAAAGCCAACGGCACGCAGTATTCCCAAGTACTGACTGCGCTCGACGCTGCTAACGTCGGCGATCGGACGAGAACCGGTGTTCTCAGCGTGATATGGCCGTTGCCGAGAGTGCTAGTTAATAATTCGAATTTAAATTAAGTGAGACAAATTAACCTTCATCATTTTAAAACAATAACAAAAAGAAAACCTGTTTGCTTTTTACATATCTCTTAAAATTTAAAAGAGGAAAAAAAAGTGAAAAAGCCAACGGCACGCAGTGATCCTAAGTGGTCTCCCTCCCATGTAATGACTGCGCTCGACGCTGCTTAACTTCGGTTATGGGAAGAGAATCGGTGTATTCAGCGTGCTATGGCCGTTGCCGAGAGTGCTAGTTAATAATTTGAATTTAATTAACTTTCATCTTTATAAACCAATAACAAAATGAAGATATGTTTGCTTTTTTCATATCGGGTGGAATTTAAAAGAGGAAACAAAAGTGAAAAAGCCAACGGCACGCAGTATTCCCAAGTACTGACTGCGCTCGACGCTGCTAACGTCGGCGATCGGACGAGAACCGGTGTTCTCAGCGTGATATGGCCGTTGCCGAGAGTGCTAGTTAATAATTCGAATTTAAATTAAGTGAGACAAATTAACCTTCATCATTTTAAAACAATAACAAAAAGAAAACATGTTTGCTTTTTTCATATCTATTAAAATTTAAAAGAGGAAATAAAAGTGAAAAAGCCAACGGCACGCAGTGTTCCTAAGTGGTCTCCCTCGCAAGTAGTGACTGCGCTCGACGCTGCTTAACTTCGGTTATCGGACGAGAACCGGTGTATTCAGCGTGATATGGCCGTTGCCGAGAGTGCTAGTTAATAATTTGAATTTAATTAACTTTCATCTTTTTAAAACAATAACAAAAAAGAAGATATGTTTGCTTTTTTCATATCTGGTTTAATTTGAAAGAGGAAACAAAAGTGAAAAAGCAAACGGCACGCAGTATTCCCAAGTACTGACTGCGCTCGACGCTGCTAACGTCGGCGATCGGACGAGAACCGGTGTTCTCAGCGTGATATGGCCGTTGCCGAGAGTGCTAGTTAATAATTCGAATTTAAATTAAGTGAGACAAATTAACCTTCATCATTTTAAAACAATAACAAAAAGAAAACCTGTTTGCTTTTTACATATCTCTTAAAATTTAAAAGAGGAAAAAAAAGTGAAAAAGCCAACGGCACGCAGTGATCCTAAGTTGTCTCCCTCCCAAGTAATGACTGCGCTCGACGCTGCTTAACTTCGGTTATGGGACGAGAATCGGTGTATTAAGCGTGATATGGCCGTTGCCGAGAGTGCTAGTTAATAATTTGAATTTAATTAACTTTCATCTTTATAAAACAATAACAAAATGAAGATATGTTTGCTTTTATCATATCGGGTGGAATTTAAAAGAGGAAACAAAAGTGAAAAAGCCAACGGCACGCAGTATTCCCAAGTAGTGACTGCGCTCGACGCTGCTAACGTCGGCGATCGGACGAGAACCGGTGTTTTCAGCGTGATATGGCCGTTGCCGAGAAAGCTGGTTAATAATTCGAATTTAAATTAAGTGAGACAAATTAACCTTCATCATTTTAAAACAATAACAAAAAGAAAACCTGTTTGCTTTTTACATATCTATTAAAATTTAAAAGAGGAAAAAAAAGTTAAAAAAGCCAACGGCACGCAGTGTTCCTAAGTGGTCTCCCTCCCAAGTAATGACTGCGCTCGACGCTGCTTAACTTCGGTTATCGGACGAGAACCGGTGTATTCAGCGTGATATGGCCGTTGCCGAGAATGCTAATTAATAATTTGAATTTAATTAACTTTCTTCTTTATAAAACAATAACAAAAAGAAGATATGTTTGCTTTTTTATATCTGGTGGAATTTGAAAGAGGAAACAAAAGTGAAAAAGCAAACGGCACGCAGTATTCCCAAGTACTGACTGCGCTCGACGCTGCTCAACTTCGGTGATCGGACGAGAACCGGTGTTTTCAGCGTGATATGGCCGTTGCCGAGAGTGCTAGTTAATAATTCGAATTTAAATTAAGTGAGACAAATTAACCTTCATCATTTTAAAACAATAAGAAAAAGAAAACATGTTTGCTTTTTTCATATCTATTAAAATTTAAAAGAGGAAAAAAAAGTGAAAAAGCCAACGGCACGCAGTGTTCCTAAGTGGTCTCCCTCCCAAAGAGTGACTGCGCTCGACGCTGCTTAACTTCGGTTATCGGACGAGAACCGGTGTTTTCAGCGTGATATGGCCGTTGCCGAGAGTGCTAGTTAATAATTTGAATTTATTCAACTTTCATCTTTATAAAACAATAACAAAAAGAAGATATGTTTGCTGTTTTCATATCTGGTGGAATTTGAAAGAGGAAACAAAAGTGAAAAAGCAAACGGCACGCCGTATTCCCAAGTACTGTATGCGCTCGACGCTGCTTAACTTCGGTGATCGGACGAGAACCGGTGTTTTCAGCGTGATATGGCCGTTGCCGAGAGTGCTAGTTAATAATTCGAATTTAAATTAAGTGAGACAAATTAACCTTCATCATTTTAAAACAATAACAAAAAAACATGTTTGCTTTTTTCATATCTATTAAAATTTAAAAGAGAAAAAAAAAGTGAAAAAATCAACGGCACGCAGTGTTCCTAAGTGGTCTCCCTCCCAAGTACTGACTGCGTTCGACGCTGCTTAACTTCGTTGATCGGACGAGAACCGGTGTATTCAGCGTGATATGGTCGTTGCCGAGAGTGCTAGTTAATAATTTGAATTTAATTAACCTTCATCTTTATAAAACAATAACAAAAAGAAGATATGTTTGCTTTTTTCATATCTATTGGAATTTAAAAGAGGGAAAAAAAGTGAAAAAGCCAACGGCACGCAGTATTCCCAAGTACTGACTGCGCTCGACGCTGCTAACGTCGGCGATCGGACGAGAACCGGTGTTCTCAGCGTGATATGGCCGTTGCCGAGAGTGCTAGTTAATAATTCGAATTTAAATTAAGTGAGACAAATTAACCTTCATCATTTTAAAACAATAACAAAAAGAAAACCTGTTTGCTTTTTACATATCTCTTAAAATTTAAAAGAGGAAAAAAAAGTGAAAAAGCCAACGGCACGCAGTGATCCTAAGTGGTCTCCCTCCCATGTAATGACTGCGCTCGACGCTGCTTAACTTCGGTTATGGGAAGAGAATCGGTGTATTCAGCGTGCTATGGCCGTTGCCGAGAGTGCTAGTTAATAATTTGAATTTAATTAACTTTCATCTTTATAAACCAATAACAAAATGAAGATATGTTTGCTTTTTTCATATCGGGTGGAATTTGAAAGAGGAAACAAAAGTGAAAAAGCAAACGGCACGCAGTATTCCCAAGTACTGACTGCGCTCGACGCTGCTAACGTCGGCGATCGGACGAGAACCGGTGTCCTCAGCGTGATATGGCCGTTGCCGAGAGTGCTAGATAATAATTCGAATTTAAATTAAGTGAGACAAATTAACCTTCATCTTTTTCAAACAATAACAAAAAGAAAATATGTTTGCTTTTTTCATATCTATTAAAAATTAAAAGAGGAAAAAAAAGTGAAAAAGCCAACGGCACGCAGTGTTCCTAAGTGGTCTCCCTCCCAAATAGTGACTGCGCTCGACGCTGCTTAACTTCGGTTATCGGACGAGAACCGGTGTATTCAGCGTGATATGGCCGTTGCCGAGAGTGCCAGTTAATAATTTGAATTTAATTAACCTTCATCTTTATAAAACAATAACAAAAAGAAGATATGTTTGCTTTTTTCATATCTGGTGGAATTTTAAAGAGGAAACAAAAGTGAAAAAACAAACGGCACGCAGTATTCCCAAGTACTGTATGCGCTCGACGCTGCTTAACTTCGGTGATCGGACGTGAACCGGTGTTTTCTGCGTGATATGACCGTTGTCGAGAGTGCTAGTTAATAATTCGAATTTAAATTAAGTGAGACAAATTAACCTTCATCATTTTAAAACAATAACAAAAAGAAAACATGTTTGCTTTTTTCATATCTATTAAAATTTAAAAGAGGAAAAAAAAGTGAAAAAGCCAACGGCACGCAGTGTTCCTAAGTGGTCTCCCTCCTAAATAGTGACTGCGCTCGACGCTGCTTAACTTCGTTTATCGGACGAGAACCGGTGTATTCAGCGTGATATGGCCGTTGCCGAGAGTGCTAGTTAATAATTTGAATTTAATTAACTTTCATCATTATAAAACAATAACAAAAAAGAAGATATGTTTGCTTTTTTCATATCTGGTGGAATTTGAAAGAGGAAACAAAAGTGAAAAAGCCAACGGCACGCAGTATTCCCAAGTACTGTATGCGCTCGACGCTGCTTAACTTCGGTGATCGGACGAGAACCGGTGTTTTCAGCGTGATATGGCCGTTGCCGAGAGTGCTAGTTAATAATTCGAATTTAAATTAAGTGAGACAAATTAACCTTCATCATTTTAAAACAATAACAAAATGAAAACATGTTTGCTTTTTTCATATCTATTAAAATTTAAAAGAGGAAAAAAAAGTGAAAAAGCCAACGGCACGCAGTGTTCCTAAGTGGTCTCCCTCCCAAGTAGTGACTGCGCACGACGCTGCTTAACTTCGGTTATCGTACGAGAACCGGTGTATTCAGCGTTTTATGGCCGTTGCCGATAGTGCTAGTTAATAATTTGAATTAAATTAACTTTCATCTTTATAAAACAATAACAGAAAGAAGATATGTTTGCTTTTTTTCATATCTGGTGGAATTTGAAAGAGGAAACAAAAGTGAAAAAGCCAACGGCACGCAGTATTCCCAAGTACTGTATGCGCTCGACGCTGCTTAACTTCGGTGATCGGACGAGAACCGGTGTTTTCAGCGTGATATGGCCGTTGCCGAGAGTGCTAGTTAATAATTCGAATTTAAATTAAGTGAGACAAATTAACCTTCATAATTTTAAAACAATAACAAAAAAAAACATGTTTGCTTTTTTCATATCTATTAAAATTTAAAAGAGGAAAAAAAAGTGAAAAAGCCAACGGCACGCAGTGTTCCTAAGTGGTCTCCCTCCCAAGTAGTGACTGCGCACGACGCTGCTTAACTTCGGTTATCGTACGAGAACCGGTGTATTCAGCGTTTTATGGCCGTTGCCGATAGTGCTAGTTAATAATTTGAATTAAATTAACTTTCATCTTTATAAAACAATAACAGAAAGAAGATATGTTTGCTTTTTTTCATATCTGGTGGAATTTGAAAGAGGAAACAAAAGTGAAAAAGCCAACGGCACGCAGTATTCCCAAGTACTGTATGCGCTCGACGCTGCTTAACTTCGGTGATCGGACGAGAACCGGTGTTTTCAGCGTGATATAGCCGTTGCCGAGAGTGCTAGTTAATAATTCGAATTTAAATTAAGTGAGACAAATTAACCTTCATAATTTTAAAACCATAACAAAAAAAAACATGTTTGCTTTTTTCATATCTATTAAAATTTAAAAGAGGAAAAAAAAGTGAAAAAGCCAACGGCACGCAGTGTTCCTAAGTGGTCTCCCTCCCAAGTAGTGACTGCGCACGACGCTGCTTAACTTCGGTTATCGTACGAGAACCGGTGTATTCAGCGTTTTATGGCCGTTGCCGATAGTGCTAGTTAATAATTTGAATTAAATTAACTTTCATCTTTATAAAACAATAACAGAAAGAAGATATGTTTGCTTTTTTTCATATCTGGTGGAATTTGAAAGAGGAAACAAAAGTGAAAAAGCCAAAGGCACGCAGTATTCCCAAGTACTGTATGCGCTCGACGCTGCTTAACTTCGGTGATCGGACGAGAACCGGTGTTTTCAGCGTGATATGGCCGTTGCCGAGAGTGCTAGTTAATAATTCGTATTTAAATTAAGTGAGACAAATTAACCTTCATAATTTTAAAACAATAACAAAAAAAAACATGTTTGCTTTTTTCATATCTATTAAAATTTAAAAGAGGAAAAAAAGAGAAAAACCCAACGGCACGCAGTGTTCCTAAGTGGTCTCCCTCCCAAGTACTGACTGCGCTCGACGCTGCTTAACTTCGGTGATCAGACGAGAACCGGTGTATTCAGCGTGTTATGGCCGTTGCCGAGAGTGCTAGTTAATAATTTGAATTAAATCAACTTTCATCTTTATATAACAATAACAAAAAGAAGATATGTTTGCTTTTTTCATATCTGGTGGAATTTGAAAGATGAAAAAAAAGTGAAAAAGCCAACGGCACGCAGTATTCCCAAGTACTGTATGCGCTCGACGCTGCTTAACTTCGGTGATCGGACGAAAACCGGTGTTTTCAGCGTGATATGGCCGTTGCCGAGAGTGCTAGTTAATAATTCGAATTTAAATTAAGTGAGACAAATAAACCTTCATCATTTTAAAACAATAACAAAATGAAAACATGTTTGCTTTTTTCATATCTATTAAAATTTAAAAGAGGAAAAAAAAGCGAAAAGGCCAACGGCACGCAGTGTTCCTAAGTGGTCTCCCTCCCAAGTAGTGACTGCGCTCGACGCTACTAACTTCAGTTATCGGACGAGAACCGGTGTATTCAGCGTGATATGGCCGTTGCCGAGAGTGCTAGTTAAAAATTCGAATTTAAATTAAGTGAGACAAATTAACCTTCATCTTTATAAAACAATAACAAAAAGAAGATATGTTTGCTTTTTTCATATCGGGTGGAATTTAAAAGAGGAAACAAAAGTGAAAAAGCCAACGGCACGCAGTATTCCCAAGTACTGACTGCGCTCGACGCTGCTAACGTCGGCGATCGGACGAGAACCGGTGTTCTCAGCGTGATATGGCCGTTGCCGAGAGTGCCAGATAATAATTCGAATTTAAATTAAGTGAGACAATTTAACCTTCATCTTTTTAAAACAATAACAAAAAGAAAATATGAGAGAGAGAGTAAGGATGTCCCTATAACACCAAAAATTTTACCCCCTTCTTTCCCCCCTTTCAGGGGGAGGGGGTAAAATTTTTGGTGTTATAGAGACATCCCTGGGGTTGGGGGGAGATGGGGGGGAATTGATGACGTCACGTGATGGTGTTGGCGGGAAATTTGAATTGTTGAGCCACCTGGTGGTGGTTTTCTTGATGACGTCATGGCTAATATTTTTATGACGTCACGTGGCTGGTACCTGTAGGGATAGGCTTATGCTATTGTAGGCTTATGCTTTGTTATTCTAGGCTTATTATTATTATGAATCAGATTTTCTAGTCAAAAACTTTTAATGAACACAATCAATTCCAATTAATTCGCGAATGTACGCGTCGTTATTTAAGCAAATGTAGAATAAATTATATAATTGTAGCTTACGCGTCAAGTTTTTGTCACGAACTAAGTTACAAAAATCTTCGAAAATGCTCGAAGGAACTATACACGCTGCTAGGAAATTTTTTACACGGTCGTAATCATTGTGCGACATAGTACCGCGACTTACATAATATTTCTGATATATATCATTCATGCGTTTTACAATAGCTTCGTACATGCATTTAATAACTTCGGCTTGATCATTTAAAAGCTTGAAGTGAAATCTCATAAAACTAAATTTCTCGTTCAGTTTCCCTGCCTCGGCCTTTGTTAGAGTGAATACGCCACCATCGTCGAATACTATACTCCCCTCCATAACGGTTATTTTTATTTTCAAGTTCAAGTAACGATAATTACCCAGGTCGCCAGTTTCCAAAGCTGAATAGATCTCCGTCCACTCCTCCATAAATTCCCTCAAAACGTCTTCCGAGATTGTGAGAATAGTCCCGTCCTTCTTTGTGAAAAGTAAGCTTGGCTCGAATCCATTTACACCGAAAACGGCATAGCATTCATTACTTAGTCTAACACGGGCGTTCACGCGGTAAACTCCTACTTTGGCGGACATCCTTACGGCAGGTCTTTACGGTTTAAAAGGTTACAACTGAATGATTTTTATCGCGAGATTTTCTTGAGTGCCTAGTTGATAATTAGCCTGAGGGTATATTGACTGATGCTTTTCTTTTTTTTATTATTGTCCTTTATTGGCCAGGTGGTTGAGGACCTTAAAAGGGGGCGAGGGTAAACCTTTTGTATATCAATGGAATCTGTATTTAGATTGATTTATGACTCACACAAACGTGTTAAGACATTCCATCGGCTTTTTATTTATACGTAATATTTATACGTAACATCGTTCAGACTGGTCTATGGCCATAAAATGGGACAGAACTTGAACAAAAGAATTTATCCCCATCCGTTTTTATTTTTACTATAAAGACGTGTTTTAATGGGTTTAGGGGTATGGTCGAATCAGTTGTATTGTTATGAATTGAATCTATTTTCGGATTTATTGCTTTGTTAGTCGGTGACTCTTCCTACCACGAAACATTTAATTGTTTCCAGGTGTTTGCCCCTAAGGCATTATCCTGACAAGTCTCAACATGTTATGTCTTTGTTGCGTTACCCGAAATTAAAGTAATATTTTTAAAATACCAAAATGCAAATTCAACTAGGAATACTGTTACGAGGATGAAAGTAACGGCCACTATTTTCCCTGGCTTTGAAAGAGCTTCGCGAATTAACGTCTGCTTAGTAACAGCATCCATTACAATCTAACCTTTCACCCCCTTATTTGGGATATAAATAGCGTCTGATTTGGTCCGGACCTCATTTGATTGTTAGACACCGCCAGGATAAGATGAATCGAGAAATTACACGTCTAGAAACGTTTGGTGCATTTGCGAGTACGTTTGTAAAACCGTCAGAACTAGCCCGTCATGGGTTTTACTATTTAAGTTCGGGGACGGACGCTGTTAAATGCCATTTTTGTGACTTAACGCTACGAGGATGGGAACCTAACGACAATGTTTTCGAAGAGCATCAGAAATTCAAGGCAGACTGTCCACTACTTCAAGGATTACCAACAAATAACATGCCTATATTCATCCAAAACCCATTGACTAAAGACATGCCGCCAAACAGAAAGTACAGAGATGTCCCTCAAGAAGAGTGGGAGAAAGAAAAAGTCATTCCGCCAACCCAACCCATACCAACAACACTTACTACGAATGACGATATTGTACTAAGAATTAAACGCGTTAATCTCGAGAAAGCTATAATTGAAATGTTTATTCAAGAACTTTTGCGACGTGAAAGTTAGATCCTATTATTGTAATATATTCCATACCTTATTACGTTTCTAAATTATAAAAGAACCAATCAAAAAACTTGAAATGTAACTCGAAATAAATATAATTTTTTCCTTAATTTGTTCTTTGTATTGCTATTATACCTACTACAGTCTTGACAAAACCTTTTCAGTGGTTATAGTGTATGATGTTACTTAGCTTTTATCAACACATTTCGTGTTAAAAGTAAAACGTTTTTGAACATTTACATTGCCAAAGACCAAAGCGAAACGCGTCATTTAAAATTTCGAAATCCCATAGGAATACATGGGGAATTGAATAATCCACCGACACGAAATCAGTCGTATACATTACATTTTAACAACACGAAACGCGTCATTTGAAAAAAAAAACATTTCAAATGTTTAAAGCGTTGAAATAAATTCTAACTAAATTTATGCAATTCATTCCTATTTTCAGTCTTGAGAGTTCCTCAAAATTATTTATGGCTTTTAGGGATGGGGGGAATGACATCGGGTCCCTGAGATGCATTGGAATTTATTTTTCTTTAATTGGGCCACCCCACAGGTTGTGGCTTTTAGGGATGGGGGGAATGACCTCGGGTCCCTGAGATGCATTGGAATTTATTTTTCTTTAATTGGGCCACCCCACAGGTTGGTTTATGACCTTGAAAAGGGGGGGGGCTGAACAAAAGCATCTACTCCCTTTGTCTTTTTGGGTCATTCCAAGACTTCTATGGCCATAAAAGAGGGCTGAACTTGAACAAAAGAATTTATTTTGTCAATTCTTTAATTGGACCCCACACCAGATGGTTTAGTACCTTAAAAGGGGGCGTAGCTAAACCAGTTGTATTGTTATCAATGAAATTTATATTTAGAGTGTTTTATGACTAGCCCAAACGTGTTAAGACATGTTTATGACATTGAGGGGGATCTATTTTTCTAATTGTATCACGAAAGTATAAAAGGGCGGATCACTCTAGGCTACTTATCAGTTTACTTCTGACCGCTGTTGATGCAAGCCAAGAAATCTTCTGCTCCCAAACAAAACTTGTGAGTTATTCCGTGCCCATATCCTAGTGCTTTAGTATTTTTAACTTAGTTTTTATACGTGTTTTAGTATTTTAACTTAGTTTTCACAAGTGTTTTCAATTTAACTTAAATTTTTTACAAGTATTTTCAATTTAACTTAGTTTTTACAAGTGTTTTAGTATTTTTAACTTAGTTTTTTACAAGTGTTTTAGTATTTTTAACTTAGATTTTTTACAAGTGTTTTAGTATTTTCATTTAGTTTTACAAGTATTTTCAATTTTTTACAAGTGTTTTAGTATTTTTAACTTAGTATTTTACAAGTACTTCAATTTTTATAAGTACTTAAATTTTTTTAAAAGTACATTACTGTTTTATTGTTTTAGTATTAGTGTTTTAGTATATTTTTGTGTTTTAGTATTATTATTTAGGCCTATTCAGATTTATTATTAGTATTTTGTGGTATTTGTATTTTTAAATTATCGCAATGGCCAACTCTAATGTAGAAATTGAACTCCCTATTGAAGATGATAGTTTTTTAGTCGAATTTCCAGACTCGTTAGAAATAGCCTTTTTAAATGCCGATGACACGTTTATGGCAAACTATTCTACACCCCCGTCTCCCACCCTGTCTAGGGCAAACAATAGCCCTTCTCCTCCTTTGTCGCCTCTGGAAGAAGCGTTTCAAAACGACGATGTTTCTTTTTTAGACGGTTATACTACCCCCCCTATAGCTCCATCTCAGAATGAGTCAATGGATGAAGGGGAAGGACAGATAGGGGGTGGGGTTCTTACTCCTCCACCTCCACCCCCATCTCCGCTAGTTGCACCGCCTGGTGTAAACGTACTATCTAGCGGGGTAGTGTCCTTCCCCAATTTTAATCTTGATGGATGGGAAATGGAGGTACAATTCGACAATAACATCGTCGAATCTGTAAGCGACTTCCTAGAATACGTTTTGGACGACTGTTTACCCGATGACATGATTGCCATTTCAATGACAAGCATTAGTAATCCAGGCATTCAAACCGCGGACTTTAGTTTTAGAAGAAGAGACCAAATAGATATTGGATTTATATTAGAAGTAGTCGCGAATAAGGCGTATAATTCTGAAGGAGGATCCAAGTTTTTTCTCGGTCCTATAGGAATAAACATACAGCGCGTGAGGTTCTAATCTAAGCTTTGCCTATGAAGGGATATCCACACTAAGCCTGTGGCTTGTTTACAGGTGGGCGCCAAGCGTTGCAAGTCCATTGGTATCTGTACCTTCGAGACTTTTGCCAGGGAGAAAAAATGCATTGTTCAGATCAAGAACAACGATCGGCTATGCCTCCCTTATGCTCTAATTTTTGCTAGAATACATAGGGATCATACAATGTATCCCCTTGACAAAAGCCTCGAGGCAGATTTCAAAACCTTATGTCGTACTGATATTAGGAAAAAAGCAGGAGAGAGGCTTAGGAAGATGGCGGAGGAATTAGCCGTGGCGGCGGAAATACCATTGGACGAATGCTCGGGGGCGGGTGCTCTACCTCGATTTCAATCGTACTTGGTTGAATACCAGATTATAGTATTTACAGTTAGAGCAAACGCCCCCTACCGTATTTTCGGGGAACCAGATTTTATCCCCGGTGCCGATGGTAATCCAAAGCCTCGGCTATACCTTTTCAACTATCAAAATCATTTTGACGTCATCACTAAACCTAGCCCTCTCTTCCGTTTTAATTTTTTCTGCGAAAGGTGCCTTGTGGGGTACAACAACTTAGATTTTAACCACGCTTGCAATAAGTATTGTTATTCCTGTCAAAGGGCCGAGGAATGCGAGGGGGGAGAAATTAGATGCGGGACCTGTCATCGCGACTTTAGGGGGCAAGAATGCTTTGACGCCCATAAGGCTAGTGGAAGCAAAACCCTATCAGTCTGTCAAAGGGTTTTTAATTGCCCCCGTTGCGCAAAAACAATAGATATGGGGAACCGCAAGTCACCTCACAACTGCGGTGAAGTCTATTGCGTTATCTGCAATAAATTCAATCCACACCCCCACTATTGTTTCATGCAGGTTACCGACCCTAAAGCCCACCCTGCGGCTAAAAAAGCTAAGACCCATCCTTCGGTTACTATCTTTTATGATCTCGAATGTGTTCAAAATACCCCAGACCCTTCAAACCCTAATGCTTTCCTACACACTCCTATCTTATGTATTTCTCAAAAAATCTGTGATCAATGCATTCTCGAGAAATCCGATCAATTTACTTGCACCACCTGCGGGCCTCGAGAACGGGTGTTTCTCGGGAATGATCCTGTTCTGGATTTTTTAAATTATCTTCAAGAATTCCACAATTCTCCCAAAATAACCGTTATAGCACATAATGCAAAGGGGTACGATTTACAATTTCTGTACAAAGCCATGTTAGCCATCAAAGCGTGGCGCCCTCAAGTGATAATGACGGGAACGAAGATTATGCAAATTCGATATGAGAATTTGACATTTATAGATAGTTCAAATTTCATCCCATCCCCCTTATCTAGCTTTGTATCCACTTTTGGCTTAGACCCTAGTTTAAATAAGGGACATTTCCCGCACTTGCTCTTCAACTTTGTTCCCGAACACGTGTTTGATCCAAAAGATCCTACGAGTACAAATTATGTCTTGAGGGAAAGCATGCCTCTTTTAGAATCTTACGCGCCAGACAGGCTAACCGAAAAACAACGTTCGGTTTTAATTACATGGTACAACGAGCAAGTTGAAGCCAAAAAAGGTTTCAACTATGTTGAAGAGTTGATACATTATTGCCGTTTGGACGTTAGGATTTTAAGAGAGGGGTGCTTAAAGTACAGGGAGATTTTTGAGAAGCTATAATTGAAATGTTTATTCAAGAACTTTTGCGACGTGAAAGTTAGATCCTATTATTGTAATATATTCCATACCTTATTACGTTTCTAAATTATAAAAGAACCAATCAAAAAACTTGAAATGTAACTCGAAATAAATATAATTTTTTCCTTAATTTGTTCTTTGTATTGCTATTATACCTACTACAGTCTTGACAAAACCTTTTCAGTGGTTATAGTGTATGATGTTACTTAGCTTTTATCAACACATTTCGTGTTAAAAGTAAAACGTTTTTGAACATTTACATTGCCAAAGACCAAAGCGAAACGCGTCATTTAAAATTTCGAAATCCCATAGGAATACATGGGGAATTGAATAATCCACCGACACGAAATCAGTCGTATACATTACATTTTAACAACACGAAACGCGTCATTTGAAAAAAAAAACATTTCAAATGTTTAAAGCGTTGAAATAAATTCTAACTAAATTTATGCAATTCATTCCTATTTTCAGTCTTGAGAGTTCCTCAAAATTATTTATGGCTTTTAGGGATGGGGGGAATGACATCGGGTCCCTGAGATGCATTGGAATTTATTTTTCTTTAATTGGGCCACCCCACAGGTTGTGGCTTTTAGGGATGGGGGGAATGACCTCGGGTCCCTGAGATGCATTGGAATTTATTTTTCTTTAATTGGGCCACCCCACAGGTTGGTTTATGACCTTGAAAAGGGGGGGGGCTGAACAAAAGCATCTACTCCCTTTGTCTTTTTGGGTCATTCCAAGACTTCTATGGCCATAAAAGAGGGCTGAACTTGAACAAAAGAATTTATTTTGTCAATTCTTTAATTGGACCCCACACCAGATGGTTTAGTACCTTAAAAGGGGGCGTAGCTAAACCAGTTGTATTGTTATCAATGAAATTTATATTTAGAGTGTTTTATGACTAGCCCAAACGTGTTAAGACATGTTTATGACATTGAGGGGGATCTATTTTTCTAATTGTATCACGAAAGTATAAAAGGGCGGATCACTCTAGGCTACTTATCAGTTTACTTCTGACCGCTGTTGATGCAAGCCAAGAAATCTTCTGCTCCCAAACAAAACTTGTGAGTTATTCCGTGCCCATATCCTAGTGCTTTAGTATTTTTAACTTAGTTTTTATACGTGTTTTAGTATTTTAACTTAGTTTTCACAAGTGTTTTCAATTTAACTTAAATTTTTTACAAGTATTTTCAATTTAACTTAGTTTTTACAAGTGTTTTAGTATTTTTAACTTAGTTTTTTACAAGTGTTTTAGTATTTTTAACTTAGATTTTTTACAAGTGTTTTAGTATTTTCATTTAGTTTTACAAGTATTTTCAATTTTTTACAAGTGTTTTAGTATTTTTAACTTAGTATTTTACAAGTACTTCAATTTTTATAAGTACTTAAATTTTTTAAAAGTACATTACTGTTTTATTGTTTTAGTATTAGTGTTTTAGTATATTTTTGTGTTTTAGTATTATTATTTAGGCCTATTCAGATTTATTATTAGTATTTTGTGGTATTTGTATTTTTAAATTATCGCAATGGCCAACTCTAATGTAGAAATTGAACTCCCTATTGAAGATGATAGAATGCGAGGGGGGAGAAATTAGATGCGGGACCTGTCATCGCGACTTTAGGGGGCAAGAATGCTTTGACGCCCATAAGGCTAGTGGAAGCAAAACCCTATCAGTCTGTCAAAGGGTTTTTAATTGCCCCCGTTGCGCAAAAACAATAGATATGGGGAACCGCAAGTCACCTCACAACTGCGGTGAAGTCTATTGCGTTATCTGCAATAAATTCAATCCACACCCCCACTATTGTTTCATGCAGGTTACCGACCCTAAAGCCCACCCTGCGGCTAAAAAAGCTAAGACCCATCCTTCGGTTACTATCTTTTATGATCTCGAATGTGTTCAAAATACCCCAGACCCTTCAAACCCTAATGCTTTCCTACACACTCCTATCTTATGTATTTCTCAAAAAATCTGTGATCAATGCATTCTCGAGAAATCCGATCAATTTACTTGCACCACCTGCGGGCCTCGAGAACGGGTGTTTCTCGGGAATGATCCTGTTCTGGATTTTTTAAATTATCTTCAAGAATTCCACAATTCTCCCAAAATAACCGTTATAGCACATAATGCAAAGGGGTACGATTTACAATTTCTGTACAAAGCCATGTTAGCCATCAAAGCGTGGCGCCCTCAAGTGATAATGACGGGAACGAAGATTATGCAAATTCGATATGAGAATTTGACATTTATAGATAGTTCAAATTTCATCCCATCCCCCTTATCTAGCTTTGTATCCACTTTTGGCTTAGACCCTAGTTTAAATAAGGGACATTTCCCGCACTTGCTCTTCAACTTTGTTCCCGAACACGTGTTTGATCCAAAAGATCCTACGAGTACAAATTATGTCTTGAGGGAAAGCATGCCTCTTTTAGAATCTTACGCGCCAGACAGGCTAACCGAAAAACAACGTTCGGTTTTAATTACATGGTACAACGAGCAAGTTGAAGCCAAAAAAGGTTTCAACTATGTTGAAGAGTTGATACATTATTGCCGTTTGGACGTTAGGATTTTAAGAGAGGGGTGCTTAAAGTACAGGGAGATTTTTGAGAAGATTGCGGACGTTAACCCTTTTAACACTGCCGTGACAATTGCCGGGCTTTGCAACGCCGTTTTCAGGAAGGACCACCTAGCGCCAAATTCAATTGGAATTGTTCCACCTCACGGCTATAGAATGAAAGACCCTCAATCTAAAGTAGCCATCGAGTGGCTGAGGTGGGAAGCCCATAAGCGCGGGGTCATAATTAAGTCGGCTTTTAACGGTTCCGAACCTAAAATTTTGAACATTAAAGTCGACGAGCTTCTAGTAGACGATCTTGGCGCAGATCAAAAGGTCGTCTACCAATTCCAAGGTTGTTTTTGGCACGGGTGTAGAGCCTGTTTCCCGGTAAACAGAGACCTGGTTTTGCACGGTGACGTCACCCAAACTTTACACTCCCGCTATACTGATACTTTGAACTGTAATAAGAGGCTTAGGGAGCTGGGGTATAAGGTAATCGAAATGTGGGAATGCGAATTCCACAAATTGAGGGAGCAAAAGTCCGAAATTAACACCTTTCTATCTTCCATCCATATCCAAATCGACGCGTGGGAACCACTTAATCCCCGTAACGCATTTTTCGGGGGGCGTACTTCCGCTCTTTGTCTTCATCACAAGGTTAAGCCGGGAGAGGAGATTCGATATGTCGACGTCACTAGTCTATATCCATGGTGTAACAAATACGGTAAACTACCTTACGGCCACCCTACGATCTTGACAGACAACTTCCCACCCATTAACGAGATTGAAGGTTTTATTAAACTGGATATCCTGCCCCCTCGTAACCTCTTCCACCCCGTTTTACCCCAAAAGATCGGGGGGAAATTGTGCTTTGCCCTGTGTCAGCTGTGCGCTGAAAACAAATATCAGGGGGATTGCACACATTCCGACGAGGAAAGAGTTATTAGGGGGACGTTTGTGGCGGATGAAGTCCATTTAGCAGTTAGAAAGGGTTACGTGGTTGTTAAAATCCACGAAGCCTGGTCGTACAAAATATCTCAGTACGACCCCTTAACTAAATCAGGCGGGCTTTTTAACAATTACGTCAACTGCTTTCTGAAGCTAAAACAGGAAAGTAGCGGCTGGCCTTCTGACGTAGTAACCCAAGCGCAGAAAGATCAATACGTAGCCGAGTACTACGAAAAGGAAGGGGTAAAACTTGATCCTAGCTGTATCGAGAAGAACGCTGGCAAGCGTACCATCGCCAAACTGTGTTTGAATTCGTTTTGGGGCAAATTTGGTGAGAGGACTCGCCTTGACAAGGTAGAAGTCTTCGATGATCCACAGAAGTTCTTTAATTTGTTCTATGACCCAGCAATTGAGGTCAAGACGTTGATACCAGTTAGCGACGACATTTGCGTTGCTAAGTGGTGTTATATCAACGAGATTGACCCAATTAATAAAAATGTCAGTGTTCCGATCGCAGCCTACACCACGGCCATAGCTCGGATTAAGCTTTATTCCTACTTAGACCGCTTGGGTGAGTCTGTTTTATATACAGACACTGATTCGATACTGTACGTTTACACACCAGGGGGCGTAGAAATCGAAACTGGGAATTTCCTCGGTGAAATGACCAATGAGCTTGAAAAGTACGGACCCCAGGCCTACATCGAAGAATATGCGAGTGGTGGATGTAAGAACTACGCATAACGAGTTGTGAACCCTGATACCGGATCGACAGCCGTCGAGATGAAGGTTAAGGGGTTCCGACTTAACCATACCACCAAAGATTTGGTTAACATGGATAGGTTAAGGGGGCTTATAGGCATTTACGAACCGCCGGCGGAACCAATCCAAGTACCAATCCCCAAGCAAATACGCCGAAAGGCTGATCACACTGTTATAAGTGTCGACCAGTCCAAGGTTTATAGAGCTGTGGTGGATAAGGTCAGATTGATTGAAGATTTCCGCACGCTACCTTACGGTTATCGAGTTTGAGCACATTCGACAGTATCTGTTTCTGTGAGGGGTCTCTTCTTTTTTATTTATTTATTTATTTATTTATTTATTTATTTATTTATCTAGTCAGTCAGTCCCGGTGATATTTATTTATTTATTTATCTAGTCAGCAAGTCTAGCCATATTGTTTTTGATCAATATTATCAATTAGTCATTTTCGTCTCGGTGGAATGTCCTGTGATTAACTAATTTTTTCGTCAATGCTTCCTTAAATATCCCATGTATTTTCGAAATTGCAATTGTTCATTTTCGTGTCGATCTCTTCTATATATATATACAAACACTTTACAATCTTTATCTCATTCGTTCGTTGAAAGTCAAAGTGTAAGGTCATGTATCCTTTCTACCATCATTTTAACATGGTGATAGCAGGCCCGTCTCAAAGCGGGAAAACTCAATTAGTTTTAAAAATATTAGAGAACAGGGAAGCCATGTTTTCCCCTAATATAAGCGAAATACATTGGTTCTACGGTGAATGGCAACCTTTTTTCGAAAGTTTGAGAAAATTTGTGGTTTTCAAACAAGGTATGCCAGATTTATCAGAATATACAGGCGGTAAGCCTTGCCTTTTAATCATTGATGACTTGATGACCGAGAACAAAGGAGAAGTTGGTTCTCTTTTTACCAAGGGAACGCATCATCGCAACTTGAGTGTAATTTATATCGTCCAAAACGTATTCCATCGATCCAAAGACTCTAGAGATGTTTCTTTGAACGCTCATTATCTTATTCTTATGAAATCTCCTAGAGACAAATTGCAAAGTTCAATAATAGCTAGACAAATGTTTGCCGATAAATGGCGTTTCGCTGTCGACGCCTACCGTGACGCTACTAGTTTACCTTTCGGATATTTATTATTCGATCTACATCAAAGATGCCCCGAGAATCATAGACTTAGGACAGGAATATTTCCCGACAACCCTTGCGAAGTTTACATCCCCAAATAATTATAATAGTAGATGGGTGTTTAGCCATCTCTTCATTTAGTCACTATGCCTTATGCCGTTCGGTCACAAAGAAATTTGCTCTCCGTTATTGCCAAATCCCCTCGAAAACAACGTAGAATCATTTTACGTAACGCCAAGAAGCCCTTAATTGACGCAATCGCAGAGTGTGTTGAAAATACTTTACACGGTAACGTTAAATTAAATAAAAGTCAAAAAGCTAGATTAGCTAGGCATTCCGCAAAACTTAGAAAAATTGCTAATAAGAGAATATCTTGGAAAACAAAACGTGATATATTAGTTCAGGAAGGTGGTAGTTTCTTTTCTTTCCTTTTCCCTCTAGTTTCCTCTATTATCGGCGCTATAACAGGAGGTAGTCAGTAAAATATGCAGTACGCTCAGAAAATGCTCCTTGTCCCTAGCTCTACCTTTAAAAGCGACCCCTTTCCACACCCCCAACAACAGGTAGTTTCGGAATTGATGGGGTATTTAGGATAGCTTTGTTACATTATTTGCTACGTTAAAGATGATAAAAGAGCGTTATTTCCTTTAAAAAAGAACGAAATTAGTCTCCTATAGTTCTGGAAAAATACTCATATATTTTCATGGTTTCGGTTAGCGCAACAAAGACATAACGTGTAGAGACTTGTCAGGATAATGGCTTCGGGGCAAACTCCTCGAATCAAATGTTTCGTGGTAGGAAGAGTCACCAACTAACAAAGCAATAAATCCGAAAATAAATTCCATTCATAGCAATACAAATGGTTCGACCATGCCCCTAAAAGCCATCACGTCTGAACGAGGTTACGTATAAATAAAAACGGATGGGGATAAATCCTTTTGTTATGGATCAAGTTCGACCTCTTCCCCCTCCCCCCTTTAATGTCATAAAACCAGGTGGGTGGTCCAATTAAAGAAAGGACAATAAATTCCAATGTATCTAAAAAAAGCTATGAGCATCAGACAACAATCGAGGGAAGCACCACCCTAAAGTCTGAACATCTCAAGAATGAGCGACCCTAACCACTTATACTAGTGTTATCACATTAAATTTAATCAAAGCAGTCGTCAAATTTTGTAACTATTGGTGTAAAAACCCGTATTTTTCATGATATTCAAATTTACTAGTAAGGAATAATTTTAATGACGTAACTGAATGTTTAAACTTAACCATTTCGTAAGATTTCTCTCTTTTGTTAGTCCGTTTGTACGTTTCTGTTTGTAATATTCCCCCGTTTGTATATATTGTATCTAGACTCTTTTGCCATGGCGGGGGGTCGTACCCAAGCCCTGCAGGCTTCACGACCCTATCCCTCGAGCCTTATTTAATAAATAAATAAATAAATTGCAACGATAAGAGTAAAGTTAGTTTTGAGGTATAGAAAATTAAATTCCTTAAGTCTGCAACACCATCGCGTTATGTATTGAAATTAATGATTCTGAAATTAATGAAAATATGCTTTTCATCGAATATATTGCGAAAATCATCGCAACGTTTTTAGTCATGTGAACTCTTTTTCAAATGACTCGTTTCGTCATTTTAAGGCAACTAAAGAAACAAAGTGAGTTGGATTAACTGAAGTCAGTACTTTTTCAAACTTTGTATGCAATTCTTTGGGGAATTTAGGAAACCCAAATAAGCATTTTTATAGAAAAATGTTGCGTACAATTTTTCCTTCTATTGCTAGAGATCCACGATTCATGCACTGACATTAGCTAAATGACACTCTGTGTTGTACTTTGAACTTTTCGCTGGTGTTATATTCTGTTTTAGTAAATAGGGATTTATGTTTTTTCTAAAGGTGTTAGTTAAAATCTGTGTTTTTCCCTAGAACAGTGTAAATAGCAGTGATATTCTAGTGTGAAACTATGTAGATGATTCGACATTGTAAACATATATTTTGGGTATTTTAATACTCGTGCTCGAATGGATGGACGATTCCTAAGAAATACTTTGTTTAATTAGCTTAGTCTCTGTATAGTAAAACATTGCTATACTATTTACTGCGAAGAGGGGGGGGGGTTAAGAGGTATTAAATTTTTATTTAAATAGAAAAAAATTGGTGAAATTTTGCTAAATCAAAAGTGTTTTTGGTGAAACATAGAGTAATTTTGATAAATTTAGCTAAAATTTATCGAAACGTTTTAATTAATTTGAAATGTTTTTCAAATGACTCGTTCCGTGTCAGTCAATTGTCACGTGCATGACTGATTTCGTGTCGGTGGTCTATTCAATTTACCATGTATTCCTATGGGTTTTTAAGAATTTTAAATGCTCAATTTCGTTGCGAAAAAATGTAACGTGGTTGATCAAAAACGTTTCGATTGTTTTTTACTTTTAACACGAAATGCGTTGTGAATGATGCTTCTTTCAATACCGTTTTTACGTTTTCCACAAATTTTTGTTTTACGCTGCCGATAATTTTGATAAATATAGTATAGTCAATGCTTCGGTCTAATGATATATTGCCTTTCTGTTGACGCAACGGAAACATCTTAAACTTGTTGAGACTTGTCCTAATAAGGCCCTCGGGGCAAACACCTGTAATCAATTAAATGCTTGAAACCCCTCGTAGGATGAATCACCAGCCCCTATTAATAAAGCAATAGATCACTCTAAATATAAATTCCATTGATTCAATACAAATGGTTCGACCCCCTCCCCCCAAAGCCATTAAGACACGCCTGGACATGTTTACGTATAACTAAAAAACAGATGGAATGTCTTAACATGTTGGTAGTGAGTCATAAATCACTCTAAATATAAATTACATTGATAGCAATGCAAGGAGTCAAGTGACATTGCCATGCCCCCCCCCCTCAAAAAGACCTTTAGACACGTCTGAACGTGCTTGCGTATAAATAAAAACAGATTAGGATAAATTCTTTTGTTATGAACCATATTCGACCTCCTCCTCCCCCTTAATGTCATGTAACCTACACCTGCTGGGTTGCCAAAAGGGGATTTTGTAAACCATAGAGAGTCATTTCACTTCCGAACTCTGGAGAGAAAGGTTGGTGACAAGGTTAGTAAGAAATCATGTGTTACGGTATATGTAATTCTTTTTTGATTAAAATGTCGCTTAAAATGTGTGCTAATTAGAAAATATATGAAGCAGTCTAGCTATATTCGTGTATACTTTAGTTAGGATCAACATTTTATGATGTTTTATAGTAATATTTGTTCATTTTAACTGATTACCAGCTACCAAGTTGTGTAAAAACTGCCTTAATTCCCCTTTTATGATATTACAATGTACTATTTTTTAACATAGTAACTTCAATAAACTACGAAAACCTTATGTCAATTAAAACTAGTTCTTGAGTATAACATAAGCACACATGGAGACCTCAAAATCATATACAGTATAGCATTACAGGATGGTGTAGAAAGGGTTTACTGAACCTATATAAATCATTCCCCAAATGTACACATTATCCTAAAGATACACCTAATAATAACAATACAAAACATGAGTACACCTAGAACCGCGTCGTAGCTTAATTTGTAAATGTATTTTGCAATGTTTCCTCATCGCACTTAAATCTAGTTCATGTAATATAACATAATCATACATGGAGATACCTTAATAATAATAGCATTACGGGAAGGGTGTGTGTGGAAAGGATCTATTGAACCTATGGAATTACCCGTAAATTATATCTTAAATGTACACAATATCCTAAAGATACATCGAAATAATACCACTATGGACACTGAATGCCTTCAATACCAATAAATTACGTGACGCCATACCAATACACTAATAATATATTCAAAATACCCGCCAACACCAGCACGTGACACGTGACGTTATCAATTCCTCCAAGACCCACCCCCTCAGGCACGATACACACTTGGCAAATAGTAATAATCAACCAGATCTCCCGCGACCCCCCAGAGGGCATGACAATGGTTATGCACCTTCCCCTCATTCCCACCAGCTCAACGTAACCCCCACCCCCTCAGGCATGGCACGACCTAGAGAGAAGAACTAAAAGGGGGGATGAGCCCCTCCTCCCAGCTACACTAAGTACAACCGTATACGGACAATCTTGTCCGTATACGGGCGTCTATATTCTCTAATATGTTTGCTTTTTTATATCTATTGGAATTTAAATGAGGAAAAAAAAGTGAAAAAGCTAACGGCACACAGTGTTCCTAAGTGGTCGCCCTCCCAAGTACTGACTGCGCTCGACGCTGCTTAACTTCGGTGATCGGACGAGAACCGCTGTATTCAGCGTGATATGGTCGTTGCCGAGAGTGCTAGTTAATAATTCGAATTTAAATTAAGTGAGACAATATAACCTTCATCATTTTAAAACAATAACAAAATGAAATAATGTTTGCTTTTTTCATATCTATTAAAATTTAAAAGAGGAAAAAAAAGTGAAAAACCCAACGGCACGCAGTGTTCCTAAGTGGTCTCCCTCCCAAGTAGTGACTGCGCTCGACGCTGCTTAACTTCAGTTATCGGACGAGAACCGGTGTATTCAGCGTGATATGGCCGTTGCCGAGAGTGCTAGTTAATAATTTGAATTTAATTAACTTTCATCTTCATAAAACAATTAATCAAAAATGTCTTGATTAGAATTAAGACCTAAAAAGTATCGATAAGACTGAGGTTATCACTTGTCTGAAGGATCAGATATTAATCAAAAATGTCTTGATTAGAATTAAGACCTAAAAAGTATCGATAAGACTGAGGTTATCACTTGTCTGAAGGATCAGATATTAATTTTTCTTTTTAATTGAAACTTAAATGCATGCTTAAGAAAAACAACGTTCCATTACCGTTTTCCGTTGAAATAAATTATTTTACTGCTAATCAATTTCAAAAATTTACTTATCTCGGCTTTTCGACCACAATTCCATTCCCCGAAAACATTTTATCATTACATTAATTACTTTTGGGAGAGTACGTGTATGGTTTAGCGTTTTATAAGGTTCCTAAAGACGTTACATCCCCATTCGAGACCGGCACGCTTCGCAGTGGAACAATTTAATTATTCTAAAACCAATGGCGCCAAATTCAATAGGGACAGTAAGATTTTTACTCGCGGTATTTGCAAAATGATGTAATATCAAGTGTACTTTAGTCAACCGTCGTATTGTTCTTTCTCATAGTTCAGGGCATGATCAGTGTTACTGCCCAATTTCTCTCTCTAGTTTCTAACAATGGTTAGAGACTATTTGACATGGCACGGCACAACGTTATATACATTTGTAAATTCAAAGTAGCACAAAAGGAAAAAGAATCCATTTTTTAATATTTTTGTTTGAAATAAATAAACTCATTAGTTATAACTAATAGAAAGTCAAGGGAATGGCACCGGTAATGAGCAGCAAAAAGAGAGGAAAGTTTGCTTCAAGTTAGCAGAATTTTGTTCGTTCAAACCTTAATATATCATGAAAAATTCAAGTGAGGAGGCGACACTACCTAGAAAGATTGATTTTGGCAGATAACAGCGAAAAAATTATGTTCTGCACACACTGGGACTATGGGAGAGTTTCAGGGCCGCAGGTCGCACATGATGAAATTTCAACTCCAGTTTACATCAATTCTCCCTGGTCGTACTAGTAGCAGGTTAAGCTATAGTTTGCTCAGGTCCTGTTAGTCTCGAAAGGGTAATATAGTACTTTTAACTTTTAAAAGATTGTTTTCATGGCTAAACAGACCGCTATTACAGTTTTTTTATTGTTTTATAGGTTATTTTGACACGTTATCTCCCAAAACTAATTAATGTAATTATAAAATGTTTTCGGGGAATGGAATTGTGGTCGAAAAGCCGAGATAAGTAAATTTTTGAAATTGATTAGCAGTAAAATAATTTATTTCAACGGAAAACGGTAATGGAACGTTGTTTTTTCTTAAGCATGCATTTAAGTTTCAATTAAAAAGAAAAATTAATATCTGATCCTTCAGACAAGTGATAACCTCAGTCTTATCGATACGTTTTAGGTCTTAATTCTAATCAAGACATTTTTGATTAATATCTGATCCTTCAGACAAGTGATAACCTCAGTCTTATCGATACTTTTTAGGTCTTAATTCTAATCAAGACATTTTTGATTAATATCTGTCCTTCAGTCTTCATTTTAATTAAGAATGTTAAGAAACTGTTTTACATTTTCAAAATCTGCACTTAGCAGAAACATGTATAAAGGGGGCCATAACTTTAGCTCAATCAGACATTTATTTATAATGAT
This sequence comes from Phalangium opilio, assembly GCF_054372755.1. NCBI lineage: Eukaryota > Metazoa > Arthropoda > Arachnida > Opiliones > Phalangiidae > Phalangium > Phalangium opilio. The sequence continues at coordinate 1,291,070 of NW_028324175.1, forward strand.
ACTTCAAAAAAAACGTATATCATTAAAAGTTTGTATTCTTATTGTAACTAACATAATACAATTTTTTACAATCATTTATTGAAACGCAAGGCGCCCCCCTAAAAATTCCAGAAATAGGACCAAATTGACAATTTTTAAAAATTTTTAAAAATGCTGATTTATGTTCGTTTAACATTTAGCTCAAAATTGTCATAAGCCCAATATGAAATTCGGATATCCTTAAAATTTCACAAAGACGATCCGAGATTGTCAATTTCAAACTTTTTTTGTAGCATAAACTTTTTTGTAGCTTAAAACCTTAAACCAAATATAGCCAGGGCTACCCTAAAAGTTCACAAAGATGATCCAAGAATGTTAATACGCCTAAAAAGTGAAATCTTCAAAATATGTAGCCAGGGAAAAGAGAGCGCGATCGAGTGGGCTATGCTAGTGGTTGGAAATCGCTGGGGTTGGGACAGGGATAAGGGAGTTGAGATGGATTGGAAATGATGATGGGCGACCTGCAGAACCGTATCTCTCCCAATGTACCTCGCGCACACCCCTTCCCTTGGTAGGCGATTGCTAAGTGCTACCGCGTAGCGCCATTTTATTTGTATGAGAACTAGCTTCTATTTTGAAGATAGAGGGAGCGCCCTTTACAATTTCGTCCAGTACGACCCTACCTAACCGCTGAGGATGCTGGGAGGACTATGGTGCCGTAGGTGTATATGGAGTATCCTATGGAGCAAATGTTTACGAAGGAGGGAAGGGGCAAATCGGACTATTACAAAATCAAAGGATATGCCCGTATATCTAATATAACCAGAGTTACGAGCTTCCAAAACTTAGTGTAATGTTAATCCCATGGAGGAGGCAAAGTACCTACAAGTACATACAAGCACCCACAAGTACCTACAAGCACCCACAAGTACCCACAAGTACATACAAGCACCCACAAGTACCCACAAGTACATACAAGCACCCATTAGTACCTACAAGCACCCACAAGTACCCACAAGTACCTACAAGCACCCACAAGTACCTACAAGCACCCACAAGTACCTACAAGCACCCACAAGTACCTACAAGCACCCACAAGTACCTACAAGCACCCACAAGTACCTACAAGCACCCACAAGTACCTACAAGCACCCACAAGTACCTACAAGTACCCACAAGTACCTACAAGCACCCACAAGTACCTACAAGCACCCACAAGTACCTACAAGCACCCACAAGTACCTACAAGCACCCACAAGTACCCACAAGCACCTACAAGTACCTACAAGCACCCACAAGTACCCTCAAGTACCTACAAGCACCCACAAGTACCCACAAGCACCTACAAGTACCCAGAAGTACCCACAAGCACCTACAAGTTCCCAAAAGTACCCACAAGCACCCACAAGCACCTACAAGTACCCAAAAGTACCCACAAGCGCCTACAAGTACCCAAAAGTACCCACAAGCACCTACAGGAACCCACAAGCACCCACAAGCACCTACAAGAACCCACAAGCACCCACAAGTACCTTAAAGTACCCACAAGTACCTTAAAGTACCCACAAGCCCCCACAAGTACCTACAAGCCCCTACAAGCCCCCACAAGCACCTACAAGTACCCACAAGCACCCACAAGCACCCACAATTACCCACAAGTACCTACAAGTACCCAAAAGTACCTACAAGTACCTACGAGTAACCACAAGTACCCACAAGTACCTACAAGTACCAACAAGCACCCACGAGTAACCACAAGTACCCACAAGTACCTACAAGTACCAACAAGCACCCACAAGTACCTACAAGTACCTACAAGCACCCACAAGTACCTACAAGTAATCACAAGTACCTACAAGTAACCACAAGTACCTACAAGTAACCACAAGTAACTACAAGTACCCACAAGTACCCACAAGTACCCACAAGTACCTAGAAGTACCTACAAGTACCTAGAAGTACCTAGAAGTACCTACAAGTACCCACAAGTACCTAGAAGTACCTACAAGCACCCACAAGTACCTCCAAGCACCCACAAGTACCCGCAAGCACCCACAAGCACCCGCAAGCACCCACAAGCACCCACAAGTACCCACAAGCACCCACAAGCACCCACAAGTACCCACAAGTACCTACAAGTACCCACAAGTACCCACAAGCACCCACAACTACCCACAAGTATCTACAAGCACCCACAAGTACCTACAAGTACCTACGAGTAACCACAAGTAAATACAAGTACCCACAAGCACCCACAAGTACCTACAAGCCCCCACAAGTACCTACAAGCCCCCACAAGTACCTACAAGCCCCCACAAGTACCCACAAGTACCTACAAGCCCCCACAAGTACCCACAAGTACCTACAAGCCCCCACAAGTACCTACAAGCCCCCACAAGTACCTACAAGCCCCCACAAGTACCTACAAGCCCCCACAAGTACCTACAAGCCCCCACAAGTACCTACAAGCACCCACAAGTACCTACAAGCACCCACAAGTACCTACAAGTACCCACAGGTACCTACAAGTACCCACAAGTACCTACAGGCACCCACAAGTACCTACAAGCACCCACAAGTACCTACAAGCACCCACAAGTACCTACAAGCACCCACAAGTACCTACAAGCACCCACAAGTAACTACAAACACCCACAAGTACCCACAAGCACCTACAAGTACCCAAAAGTACCCACAAGCACCCACAAGCACCTACAAGTACCCAAAAGTACCCACAAGCACCCACAAGCGCCTACAAGTACCCACAAGCACCCACAAGCACCTACAGGAACCCACAAGTACCCACAAGCACCCACAAGCACCTACAAGAACCCACAAGCACCTACAAGAACCCACAAGTACCCACAATCACCTACAAGTATCCACAAGCACCTACAAGTATCCACAAGCACCTACAAGTATCCACAAGCACCCACAAGCACCTACAAGCACGCCATGTTTTTCTTGCTTAATTACCAGTCGTAGGTAATCTTGTTAACTAAATATATATGTGTGGGGTACTTTTCCAACTTAACTTGTTAGCTAACACAAGCTTAGGTTCTCTTGTTTTTTTACCACTACGAAAATTGGACCAAATAGCCTTAACCGTGCTAACATCATAAACTGACTATTATACATGCTAAAATATCGCAGATTGGGGTAGTTTTTAAAATTTAAAATTAAACATACTTAAAATTAATTTTTCTCAAAAACCTTAAAAATGGTCCTAGAAAATGGTTTAAATTTTGATATAAAACCGTTTCCAAACGTAACAAACGAATATTTCATGTCAAAAAGGTGGCCACAAAATGGCTAAATTTTAAAAAAGCTCCATGTTATTTCTATGGGAAAATTTAACTTTTTCACCAAAAACATTGACAAATTTATGCAAATGAAAACCACCCTTAGCAACTTTATTTTTTATAAAATAAACTAATGAGTGGATCTTTTTGAAATTTTAACCACATATTGAGGGCCCGAATTGTAGTTCTGTGTAATTTTTTCAAAGCAGTTAATACGATACAAAAAGTTATAACCAATCAAAAAACCATCCTTATACATTAAAGTCGGTATGAAGTCTTATCTAAGAGAGCTATCGCTCTCTTAGAATAACAAAAAGAAGATATGTGTGCTTTTTTCAAATCGGGTGGAATTTGAAAGAGGAAATAAAATTGAAAAACCAACGGCACGCAGTATTCCCAAGTACTGACTGCGCTCGACGCTGTTAACGTCGGCGATCGGACGAGAACCGGTGTTCTCAGCGTGATATGGCCGTTGCCGGGAGTGCTTGTTAATAATTCGAATTTAAATTAAGTGAGACAAATTAACCTTCATCATTTTAAAACTATAACAAAAAAAACATGTTTGCTTTTTCATATCTATTAAAATTTATAAGAGGAAAAAAAAGTGAAAAAACGGCACGCAGTGTTCCTAAGTGGTCCTAAGTGGTCTCCCTCCCAAGTACTGACTGCGCTCGACGCTGCTTAACTTCGGTTATCGGACGAGAACCGGTGTATTCAGCGTGATATGGCCGTTGCCGAGAGTGCTAGTTAATAATTTGAATTTAATTAACTTTCATCTTTATAAAACAATAACAAAAAAGAAGATATGTTTGCTTTTTTCATATCTATTAAAATTTAAAAGAGGAAAAGAAAGTGAAAAAGCCAACGGCACGCAGTGTTCCTAAGTGGTCTCCATCCCAAGTACTGACTGCGCTCGACGCTGCTTAACTTCGGTGATCGGACGAGAACCGCTGTATTCAGCGTGATATGGTCGTTGCCGAGAGTGCTAGTTAATAATCTTAATTTAATTAACTTTCATCTTTATAAAACAATAACAAAAAGAATATATGTTTGCTTTTTTCGTATTTGGTGGAATTTGAAAGAGGAAACAAAAGTGAAAAAGCCAGCGGCACGCAGTATTCCCAAGTACTGTATGCGCTCGACGCTGCTTATTTTCGGTTATCGGACGAGAACCGGTGTATTCAGCGTGATATGGCCGTTGCCGAGAGTGCTAGGTAATAATTCGAATTTAAATTAAGTGAGACAAATTAACCATCATCTTTTTAAAACAATAACAAAAAGAAAATAAGTTTGCTTTTTTCAAATCTATTGGAATTTAAAAGAGGAAAAAAAAGTGAAAAAGCTAACGGCACGCAGTGTTCCTAAGTGGTCGCCCTCCCAAGTACTGACTGCGCTCTACGCTGCTTAACTTCGGTGATCGGACGAGAACCGGTGTATTCAGCGTGATATGGCCGTTGTCGAGAGTGCTAGTTAATAATTTGAATTTAATTAACTTTCATCTTCATAAAACAATAACAAAAAGAAGATATGTGTGCTTTTTTCAAATCGGGTGGAATTTGAAAGAGGAAACAAAAGTGAAAAACCAACGGCACGCAGTATTCCCAAGTACTGACTGCGCTCGACGCTGCTAACGTCGGCGATCGGACGAGAACCGGTGTTCTCAGCGTGATATGGCCGTTGCCGAGAGTGCTAGTTAATAATTCGAATTTAAATTGAGTGAGACAAATTAACCTTCATCATTTTAAAACAATAACAAAAAGAAAACATGTTTGCTTTTTTCACATCTATTAAAATTTAAAAGAGGAAAAAAAAGTGAAAAAGCCAACGGCACGCAGTGTTCCTAAGTGGTCTCCCTCCCAAGTAGTGACTGCGCTCGACGCTGCTTAACTTCGGTTATCGGACGAGAACCGGTGAATTCAGCGTGATATGGCCGTTGCCGAGAGTGCTAGTTAATAATTTGAATTTTATTAACCTTCATCTTTATAAAACAATAACAAAAAGAAGATATGTTTGCTTTTTTCATATCTGGTGGAATTTGAAAGAGGAAACAAAAGTGAAAAAGCAAACGGCACGCAGTATTCCCAAGTACTGACTGCGCTCGACGCTGCTAACGTCGGCGATCGGACGAGAACCGGTGTTCTCAGCGTGATATGGCCGTTGCCGAGAGTGCTAGATAATAATTCGAATTTAAATTAAGTGAGACAAATTAACCTTCATCTTTTTCAAACAATAACAAAAAGAAAATATGTTTGCTTTTTTCATATCTATTGGAATTTAAAAGAGGAAAAAAAAGTGAAAAAGCTAACGGCACGCAGTGTTCCTAATAATGTGACCTTGACACAAATGTTCGGATAATTATAAAGGTCTTTGCATGTTCCAAGCAAAAAAAAAAACTTCGCGGTTTCGAACCTGTGGCCTTCCGGGAGTGAGGCGGATGCGATAACCGCTACACTAAAGATATGTTATTATTTTTAATCGAAAGAACAGGGTCAAGTAATTAAGCAATACGTGAACAAACAAACCCCTCCATAGAAAATGCATTAGACTATACTTTGAAAGGCCCATAACTCTGTGTCTACTAGAGATACCGGGATGTCCTTAGGATATGTTATAGTCCAATTTGTCATTCATGTAACCATACTAAAAACTTTGGGCTACGACAAACAGGGGCCGAGTACTTAAGCGAAACGTAAAGAAACAAACCCCCTCCATAGGAAATGAGTTAGACTATAATTTGCAGGCTCGTAACTCTGTTTCCACTGGAGATACGGGGATGTCCTTTGAGTATGTTATAGTCCAATTTGTCCCCCATCTAACCATACTAAAAACATTGAGCTACGACAAACAGGGGCCGAGTAATTAAGCTAAACGTAAACAAACAACCCGTCCTTAGGAAATGCATTAGACTATACTTTGCAGGCCCATAACTCTGTGTCTACTAGAGATACGGGGATGTCCTTAGGACATGTTATAGGCTAAATTGTCCCCCATCTATCCATACTAAAAACATTGAGGTACGACAAACAAGGGCCGAGATATTAAGCAAAATGTTCGTCAACTTTGGTATCGTCTCACTTATTTTTATTATGTTACTTATGATTTTTGCACTAAACTTTGGAGGCTCATAACTCTTGTTCTACAAGAGATACTGGGATCTCCTTTGGAAATGTTATAGTACTCTTTGCTCCCCATACAAGGATACTTTAAACTTGAGGCTACCTCAATATCGTCGTCAACTTATTTTTTGTCTCACTTATTGTTAAAAGGTTACTTTTGATTTTTGAAAATAAACTTTGCAGGCTCGTAACTCTGGTTCTATCAGAGATACGGGGATGTAAATAATGTGACCTAGACGCAAATGTTCGGATAATTATAAAGGTCTTTGCATGTTCCAAGCAAAAAGAAAAAACTTCGCGGTTTCGAACCTGTGGCCTTCCGGGAGTGAGGCGGATGCGATAACCGCTACACTAAAGATATGTTATTATTTTTAATCGAAGGAACAGGGTCAAGTAATTAAGCAATACGTGAACAAACAAACCCCTCCATAGAAAATGCATTAGACTATACTTTGCAAGGCCCATAACTCTGTGTCTACTAGAGATACCGGGATGTCCTTAGGATATGTTATAGTCCAATTTGTCATTCATCTAACCATACTAAAAACTTTGGGCTACGACAAACAGGGGCCGAGTACTTAAGCGAAACGTAAAGAAACAAACCCCCTCCATAAGAAATGAGTTAGACTATACTTTGCAGGCTCGTAACTCTGTTTCCACTGGAGATGCGGGGATGTCCTTTGAGTATGTTATAGTCCAATTTGTCTTCCATCTAACCATACTAAAAACATTGAGCTACGACAAACAGGGGCCGAGTAATTAAGCTAAACGTAAACAAACAACCCGTCCTTAGGAAATGCATTAGACTATACTTTGCAGGCCCATAACTCTGTGTCTACTAGAGATACGGGGATGTCCTTAGGACATGTTATAGGCTAAATTGTCCCCCATCTATCCATACTAAAAACATTGAGCTACGACAAACAAGGGCCGAGATATTAAGCAAAATGTTCGTCAACTTTGGTATCGTCTCACTTATTTTTATTATGTTACTTATGATTTTTGCACTAAACTTTGGAGGCTCATAACTCTTGTTCTACAAGAGATACTGGGATCTCCTTTGGAAATGTTATAGTACTCTTTGCTCCCCATACAAGGATACTTTAAACTTGAGGCTACCTCAATATCGTCGTCAACTTATTTTTTGTCTCACTTATTGTTAGAAGGTTTCTTTTGATTTTTGAAAATAAACTTTGCAGGCTCGTAACTCTGTTTCTACTGGAGATACGGGGATGTCCTTTGAGTATTTTATAGTCCAATTTGTCCCCCATCTAACCATTTTAAAAACATTGAGCTACGACAAACAGGGGCCGAGTAATTAAGCTAAACGTAAACAAACAACCCGTCCATAGGAAATGCATTAGACTATACTTTGCAGGCCCATAACTCTGTGTCTACAAGAGATACGGGGATGTCCTTAGGATATGATATAGTCCAAATTGTCCCCCATCTAACCATACTAAAAACATTGAGCTACGACAAACAGGGGCCGAGATATTAAGCAAAATGTTCGTCAACTTTGGTATCGTCTCACTTATTTTTATTATGTTACTTATGATTTTTGCACTAAACTTTGGAGGCTCATAACTCTTGTTCTACAAGAGATACTGGGATCTCCTTTGGATATGTTATAGTACTCTTTGCTCCCCATACAAGGATACTTTAAACTTGAGGCTACCTCAATATCGTCGTCAACTTACTTTTTGTCTCACTTATTGTTAGAAGGTTACTTTTGATTTTTGAAAATATACTTTGCAGGCTCGTAACTCTGTTTCTACTGGAGATACGGGGATGTCCTTTGAGTATGTTATAGACCAATTTGTCCCCCATCTAGCCATACTAAGAATTAGGGCTACGACAAACAGTAGTCGAGTAATTAAGCTAATCGTATACAAACAAACCCCTCCATAGGAAATACATTAGACTAAATTCTGGAGGCTCGTAACTCTGGTTCTACCAGAGATACGGGGATGTAAATAATGTGACCTTGACACAAATGTTCGGATAATTATAAAGGTCTTTGCATGTTCCAAGCAAAAAAAAAACCTCGCGGTTTCGAACCTGTGGCCTTCCGGGAGTGAGGCGGATGCGATAACCGCTACACTAAAGATATGTTATTATTTTTAATCGAAAGAACAGGGTCAAGTAATTAAGCAATACGTGAACAAACAAACCCCTCCATAGAAAATGCATTAGACTATACTTTGCAGGCTCGTAACTCTGTTTCTACTGGAGATACGGGGATGTCCTTTGAGTATGTTATAGTCCAATTTGTTCCCCATCTAACCATACTAAAAACATTGAGCTACGACAAACAAGGGCCGAGATATTAAGCAAAATGTTCGTCAACTTTGGTATCGTCTCACTTATTTTTATTATGTTACTTATGATTTTTGCACTAAACTTTGGAGGCTCATAACTCTTGTTCTACAAGAGATACTGGGATCTCCTGTGGATATGTTATAGTACTCTTTGCTCCCCATACAAGGATACTTTAAACTTGAGGCTACCTCAATATCGTCGTCAACTTATTTTTTGTCTCACTTATTGTTAGAAGGTTACTTTTGATTTTTGAAAATAAACTTTGCAGGCTCGTAACTCTGTTTCTACTGGAGATACCGGGATGTCCTTAGGATATGTTATAGTCCAATTTGTCCTTCATCTAACCATACTAAAAACTTTGGGCTACGACAAACAGGGGCCGAGTACTTAAGCAAAACGTAAAGAAACAAACCCCCTCCATAGGAAATGAGTTAGACTATACTTTGCAGGCTCGTAACTCTGTTTCTACTGGAGATACGGGGATGTCCTTTGAGTATTTTATAGTCCAATTTGTCCCCCATCTAACCATACTAAAAACATTGAGCTACGACAAACAGGGGCCGAGTAATTAAGCTAAACGTAAACAAACAACCCGTCCATAGGAAATGCATTAGACTATACTTTGCAGGCCCATAACTCTGTGTCTACAAGAGATACGGGGATGTCCTTAGGATATGATATAGTCCAAATTGTCCCCCATCTAACCATACTAAAAACATTGAGCTAGGACAAACAGGGTCCGAGATATTAAGCAAAATGTTCGTCAACTTTTGTATCGTCTCACTTATTTTTAATATGTTACTTATGATTTTTGCACTAAACTTTGGAGGCTCATAACTCTTGTTCTACAAGAGATAGTGGGATCTCCTTTGGATATGTTATAGTACTCTTTGCTCCCCATACAAGGATACTTTAAACTTGAGAATACCGCAATATCGTCGTCAACTTATTTTTTGTCTCACTTATTGTTAGAAGGTTACTTTTGATTTTTGAAAATAAACTTTGCAGGCTCGTAACTCTCTTTCTACTGGAGATACGGGGATGTCCTTTGAGTATGTTATAGACCAATTTGTCCCCCATCTAGCCATACTAAGAATTAGGGCTTCGACAAACAGTAGTCGAGTAATTAAGCTAATCGTAAACAAACAAACCCCTCCATAGGAAATACATTAGACTAAATTCTGGAGGCTGGTAACTCTGGTTCTACCAGAGATACGGGGATGTAAATAATGTGACCTTGACACAAATGTTCGGATAATTATAAAAAAAACTTCGCGGTTTCGAACCTGTGGCCTTCCGGGAGTGAGGCGGATGCGATAACCGTTACACTAAAGATATGTTATTATTTTTAATCGAAAGAACAGGGTCAAGTAATTAAGCAATACGTGAAAAAACAAACCCCTCCATAGAAAATGCATTAGACTATACTTTGCAGGCTCCTAACTCTGTTTCTACTGGAGATACGGGGATGTCCTTTGAGTATGTTATAGTCCAATTTGTCCCCCATCTAACCATACTAAAAACATTGAGCTACGACAAACATTGGCCGAGATATTAAGCAAAATGTTCGTCAACTTTGGTATCGTCTCACTTATTTTTATTATGTTACTTATGATTTTTGCACTGAACTTTGGAGGCTCATAACTCTTGTTCTACAAGAGATACTGGGATGTCCTTTGGATATGTTATAGTACTCTTTGCTCCCCATACAAGGATACTTTAAACTTGAGGCTACCTCAATATCGTCGTCAACTTATTTTTTGTCTCACTTATTGTTAGAAGGTTACTTTTGATTTTTGAAAATAAACTTTGCAGGCTCGTAACTCTGGTTCTACCAGAGATACGGGGATGTAAATAATGTGACCTTGACACAAATGTTCGGATAATTATAAAGGTCTTTGCATGTTCCAAGCAAAAAAAAAAACTTCGCGGTTTCGAACCTGTGGCCTTCCGGGAGTGAGGCGGATGCGATAACCGCTACACTAAAGATATGTTATTATTTTTAATCGAAAGAACAGGGTCAAGTAATTATGCAATACGTGAATAAACAAACCCCTCCATAGAAAATGCATTAGACTATACATTGCAAGGCCCATAACTCTGTGTCTACTACAGATACCGGGATGTCCTTAGGATATGTTATGGTCCAATTTGTCCTTCATCTAACCATACTAAAAACTTTGGGCTACGACAAACAGGGGTCGAGTACTTAAGCAAAACGTAAAGAAACAAACCCCCTCCATAGGAAATGAGTTAGACTATACTTTGCAGGCTCGTAACTCTGTTTCCACTGGAGATACGGGGATGTCCTTTGAGTATGTTATAGTCCAATTTGTTCCCCATCTAACCTTACTAAAAACATTGAGCTACGACAAACAGGGGCCGAGTAATTAAGCCAAACGTAAACAAACAACCCGTCCTTAGGAAATGCATTAGACTATACTTTGCAGGCCCATAACTCTGTGTCTACTAGAGATACGGGGATGTCCTTAGGATATGTTATAGTACAAATTGTCCCCCATCTAACCATACTAAAAACATTGAGCTAGGACAAACAGGGTCCGAGATATTAAGCAAAATGTTCGTCAACTTTTGTATCGTCTCACTTATTTTTATTATGTTACTTATGATTTTTGCACTAAACTTTGGAGGCTCATAACTCTTGTTCTACAAGAGATAGTGGGATCTCCTTTGGATATGTTATAGTACTCTTTGCTCCCCATACAAGGATACTTTAAACTTGAGGCTACCGCAATATCGTCGTCAACTTATTTTTTGTCTCACTTATTGTTAGAAGGTTACTTTTGATTTTTGAAAATAAACTTTGCAGGCTCGTAACTCTGTTTCTACTGGAGATACGGGGTTGTCCTTTGAGTATGTTATAGACCAATTTGTCCCCCATCTAGCCATACTAAGAATTAGGGCTTCGACAAACAGTAGTCGAGTAATTAAGCTAATCGTAAACAAACAAACCCCTCCATAGGAAATACATTAGACTAAATTCTGGAGGCTGGTAACTCTGGTTCTACCAGAGATACGGGGATGTAAATAATGTGACCTTGACAAAAATGTTCGGATAATTATAAAAAAAACTTCGCGGTTTCGAACCTGTGGCCTTCCGGGAGTGAGGCGGATGCGATAACCGCTACACTAAAGATATGTTATTATTTTTAATCGAAAGAACAGGGTCAAGTAATTAAGCAATACGTGAAAAAACAAACCCCTCCATAGAAAATGCATTAGACTATACTTTGCAGGCTCCTAACTCTGTTTCTACTGGAGATACGGGGATGTCCTTTGAGTATGTTATAGTCCAATTTGTCCCCCATCTAACCATACTAAAAACATTGAGCTACGACCAACAGGGGCCGAGTAATTAAGCTAAACGTAAACAAACAACCCGTCCATAGGAAATGCAGTAGACTATATTTTGCAGGCCCATAACTCTGTGTCTACTAGAGATACGGGTATGTCCTTAGGATATGTTATAGTCCAAATTGTCCCCCATCTAACCATACTAAAAACATTGAGCTACGACAAACAGTAGTCGAGTAATTAAGCTAATCGTAAACAAACAAACCCGTATCTCCAGTAGAAACAGAGTTACGAGCCTGCAAAGTTTATTTTCAAAAATCAAAAGTAACCTTCTAACAATAAGTGAGACAAAAAGTAATTGACGACGATATTGAGGTAGCCTCAAGTTTAAAGTATCCTTGTATGGGGAGCAAAGAGTACTATAACATATGCAAAGGAGATCCCAGTATCTCTTGTAGAACAAGAGTTATGAGCCGCCAAAGTTTAGTGCAAAAATCATAAGTAACATAATAAAAATAAGTGAGACGATACCAAAGTTGACGAACATTTTGCTTAATATCTCGGCCCCTGTTTGTCGTAGCTCAATGTTTTTAGTATGGTTAGATGAAGGACAAATTGGACTATAACATATCCTAAGGACATCTTGGTATCTTTAGTAGACACAGAGTTATGGGCCTGCAAAGCATAGTCTAATGCATTTCCTATGGAGGGGTTTGTTTGTTCACGTATTGCTTAATTACTTGACCCTGTTCTTTCGATTAAAAATAATAACATATCTTTAGTGTAGCGGTTATCGCATCCGCCTCACTCCCGGAAGGCCACAGGTTCGAAACCGCGAAGTTTTTTTTTTTTGCTTGGAACATGCAAAGACCTTTATAATTATCCGAACATTTGTGTCAAGGTCACATTATTTACATCCCCGTATCTCTGGTAGAACCAGAGTTACGAGCCTCCAGAATTTAGTCTAATGTATTTCCTATGGAGGGGTTTGTTTGTTTACGATTAGCTTAATTACTCGACTACTGTTTGTCGTAGCCCTAATTCTTCGTATGGCTAGATGGGGGACAAATTGGTCTATAACATTCTCAAAGGACATCCCCGTATCTCCAGTAGAATCAGAGTTACGAGCCTGCAAAGTTTATTTTCAAAAATCAAAAGTAACCTTCTAACAATAAGTGAGACAAAAAGTAAGTTGACGACGATATTGAGGTAGCCTTAAGTTTAAAGTATCCTTGTATGGGGAGCAAAGAGTACTATAACATATCCAAAGGAGATCCCAGTATCTCTTGTAGAACAAGAGTTATGAGCCTCCAAAGTTTAGTGCAAAAATCATAAGTAACATAATAAAAATAAGTGAGACGATACCAAAATTGACGAACATTTTGCTTAATATATCGGCCCCTGTTTGTTGTAGCTTAATGTTTTTAGTATGGTTAGATGGAAGACAATTTGGACTATAACATATCCTAGGGACATCCCCGTATCTCTAGTAGCCACAGAGTTATGGGCCTGCAAAATATAGTCTAATGCATTTCCTATGGACGGCATGTTTGTTTATGTTTAGCGTAATTACTCGGCCCCTGTTTGTCGTAGCTCAATGTTTTTAGTATGGTTAGATGGGGGACAAATTGGACTATAAAATACCCAAAGGAAATCCCCGTATCTCCAGTAGAAACAGAGTTACGAGCCTGCAAAGTATAGGCTAATGCATTTTCTATGGAGGGGTTTTTTTGTTCACGTATTGCTTAATTACTTGACCCTGTTCATTCGATTAATAATAATAACATATCTTTAGTGTAGCGGTTATCGCATCCGCCTCACTCCCGGAAGGCCACAGGTTCGAAACCGCGAAGTTTTTTTTATAATTATCCGAACATTTGTGTCAAGGTCACATTATTTACATCCCCGTATCTCTGGTAGAACCAGAGTTACGAGCCTCCAGAATTTAGTCTAATGTATTTCCGATGGAGGGGTTTGTTTGTTTACGATTAGCTTTATTACTCGACTACTGTTTGTCGTAGCTCAATGTTTTTAGTATGGTTAGATGAAGGACAAATTGGACTATAACATACTCAAAGGACATCCCCGTATCTCCAGTAGAAACAGAGTTACGAGCCTGCAAAGTATAGTCTAATGCATTTTCTATTGAGGGGTTTGTTTGTTCACGTATTGCTGTTTCTACTGGAGATACGGGGATGTCCTTTGAGTATGTTATAGACCAATTTGTCCCCCATCTAGCCATACTAAGAATTAGGGCTACGACAAACAGTAGTCGAGTAATTAAGCTAATCGTAAACAAACAAACCCCCTCCATAGGAAATACATTAGACTAAATTCTGGAGGCTCGTAACTCTGGTTCTACCAGAGATACGGGGATGTAAATAATGTGACCTTGACACAAATGTTCGGATAATTATAAAAAAAACTTCGCGGTTTCGAACCTGTGGCCTTCCAGGAGTGAGGCGGATGCGATAACCGCTACACTAAAGATATGTTATTATTTTTAATCGAAAGAACAGGGTCAAGTAATTAAGCAATACGTGAACAAACAAACCCCTCCATAGAAAATGCATTAGACTATACTTTGCAGGCCCATAACTCTGTGTCTACTAGAGATACCGGGATGTCCTTAGGATATGTTATAGTAAAAATTTGTCCTTCATCTAACCATACTAAAAACTTTGGGCTACGACAAACAGGAGCCGAGATATTAAGCAAAAGGTTCGTCAACTTTGGTATCGTCTCACTTATTTTTATTATGTTACTTATGATTTTTGCACTAAACTTTGGAGGCTCATAACTCTTGTTCTACAAGAGATACTGGGATCTCCTTTGGATATGTTATAGTACTCTTTGCTCCCCATACAAGGATACTTTAAACTTGAGGCTACCTCAATATCGTCGTCAACTTACTTTTTGTCTCACTTATTGTTATAAGGTTACTTTTGATTTTTGAAAATATACTTTGCAGGCTCGTAACTCTGTTTCTACTGGAGATACGGGGATGTCCTTTGAGTATGTTATAGACCAATTTGTCCCCCATCTAGCCATACTAAGAATTAGGGCTACGACAAACAGTAGTCGAGTAATTAAGCTAATCGTATACAAACAAACCCCTCCATAGGAAATACATTAGACTTAATTCTGGAGGCTCGTAACTCTGGTTCTACCAGAGATACGGGGATGTAAATAATGTGACCTTGACACAAATGTTCGGATAATTATAAAAAAAAACTTCGCGGTTTCGAACCTGTGGCCTTCCGGGAGTGAGGCGGATGCGATAACCGCTACACTAAAGATATGTTATTATTTTTAATCGAAAGAACAGGGTCAAGTAATTAAGCAATACGTGAAAAAACAAACCCCTCCATAGAAAATGCATTAGACTATACTTTGCAGGCTCCTAACTCTGTTTCTACTGGAGATACGGGGATGTCCTTTGAGTATGTTATAGTCCAATTTGTCCCCCATCTAACCATACTAAAAACATTGAGCTACGACAAACAGTAGTCGAGTAATTAAGCTAATCGTAAACAAACAAACCCCTCCATAGGAAATGCATTAGACTATACTTTGCAGGCCCATAACTCTGTGTCTACTAGAGATACGGGGATGTCCTTAGGATATGTTATAGTCCAAATTGTCCCCCATCTAACCATACTAAAAACTTTGGGCTACGACAAACAGGGGCCGAGTACTTAAGCAAAACGTAACGAAACAAACCCCCTCCATAGGAAATGCATTAGACTATAGTTTGCAGGCTCGAAACTCTGTTTCTATTGGAGATACGGGGATGTCCTTTGAGTATGTTATGGTCCAATTTGTCCCCCATCTAACCATACTAAAAACATTGAGCTACGACAAACAGGGGCCGAGTAATTAAGCTAAACGTAAACAAACAACCCGTCCATAGCAAATGCATTAGACTATATTTTGCAGGCCCATAACTCTGTGTCTACTAGAGATACGGGGATGTCCTTAGGATATGTTATAGTCCAAATTGTCCCCCATCTAACCATACTAAAAACATTGAGCTAGGACAAACAGGGTCCGAGATATTAAGCAAAATGTTCGTCAACTTTTGTATCGTCTCACTTATTTTTATTATGTTACTTATGATTTTTGCACTAAACTTTGGAGGCTCATAACTCTTGTTCTACAAGAGATACTGGGATCTCCTTTGGATATGTTATAGTACTCTTTGCTCCCCATACAAGGATACTTTAAACTTGAGGCTACCTCAATATCGTCGTCAACTTATTTTTTGTCTCACTTATTGTTAGAAGGTTACTTTTGATTTTTGAAAATAAACTTTGCAGGCTCGTAACTCTGGTTCTACCAGAGATACGGGGATGTAAATAATGTGACCTTGACACAAATGTTCGGATAATTATAAAGGTCTTTGCATGTTCCAAGCAAAAAAAAACTTCGCGGTTTCGAACCTGTGGCCTTCCGGGAGTGAGGCGGATGCGATAACCGCTACACTAAAGATATGTTATTATTTTTAATCGAAAGAACAGGGTCAAGTAATTATGCAATACGTGAATAAACAAACCCCTCCATAGAAAATGCATTAGACTATACATTGCAAGGCCCATAACTCTGTGTCTACTACAGATACCGGGATGTCCTTAGGATATGTTATGGTCCAATTTGTCCTTCATCTAACCATACTAAAAACTTTGGGCTACGACAAACAGGGGCCGAGTACTTAAGCAAAACGTAAAGAAACAAACCCCCTCCATAGGAAATGAGTTAGACTATACTTTGCATTCTCGTAACTCTGTTTCTACTGTAGATACGGGGATGTCCTTTGAGTATGTTACAGTCCAATTTGTCCCCCATCTAACCATACTAAAAACCTTGAGCTACGACAAACAGGGGCCGAGTAATTAAGCTAAACGTAAAAAAACAACCCGTCCATAGGAAATGCATTAGACTATACTTTGCAGGCCCATAACTCTGTGTCTACTAGAGATTCGGGGATGTCCTTAGGATATGATATAGTCCAAATTGTCCCCCATCTAACCATACTAAAAAATTTGGGCTACGACAAACAGGGGCCGAGTAATTAAGCTAAACGTAAACAAACAACCCCTCCATAGGAAATGCATTAGACTATACTTTGCAGGCTCGTAACTCTGTTTCTACTGGAGATACGGGGATGTCCTTTGAGTATGTTATAGACCAATTTGTCCCCCATCTAGCCATACTAAGAATTAGGGCTTCGACAAACAGTAGTCGAGTAATTAAGCTAATCGTAAACAAACAAACCCCTCCATAGGAAATACATTAGACTAAATTCTGGAGGCTGGTAACTCTGGTTCTACCAGAGATACGGGGATGTAAATAATGTGACCTTGACACAAATGTTCGGATAATTATAAAAAAAACTTCGCGGTTTCGAACCTGTGGCCTTCCGGGAGTGAGGCGGATGCGATAACCGCTACACTAAAGATATGTTATTATTTTTAATCGAAAGAACAGGGTCAAGTAATTAAGCAATACGTGAAAAAACAAACCCCTCCATAGAAAAGGCATTAGACTATACTTTGCATTCTCGTAACTCTGTTTCTACTGTAGATACGGGGATGTCCTTTGAGTATGTTACAGTCCAATTTGTCCCCCATCTAACCATACTAAAAACCTTGAGCTACGACAAACAGGGGCCGAGTACTTAAGCAAAACGTAAAGAAACAAACCCCCTCCATAGGAAATGAGTTAGACTATACTTTGCATTCTCGTAACTCTGTTTCTACTGTAGATACGGGGATGTCCTTTGAGTATGTTACAGTCCAATTTGTCCCCCATCTAACCATACTAAAAACCTTGAGCTACGACAAACAGGGGCCGAGTAATTAAGCTAAACGTAAAAAAACAACCCGTCCATAGGAAATGCATTAGACTATACTTTGCAGGCCCATAACTCTGTGTCTACTAGAGATTCGGGGATGTCCTTAGGATATGATATAGTCCAAATTGTCCCCCATCTAACCATACTAAAAAATTTGGGCTACGACAAACAGGGGCCGAGTAATTAAGCTAAACGTAAACAAACAACCCCTCCATAGGAAATGCATTAGACTATACTTTGCAGGCTCGTAACTCTGTTTCTACTGGAGATACGGGGATGTCCTTTGAGTATGTTATAGACCAATTTGTCCCCCATCTAGCCATACTAAGAATTAGGGCTTCGACAAACAGTAGTCGAGTAATTAAGCTAATCGTAAACAAACAAACCCCTCCATAGGAAATACATTAGACTAAATTCTGGAGGCTGGTAACTCTGGTTCTACCAGAGATACGGGGATGTAAATAATGTGACCTTGACACAAATGTTCGGATAATTATAAAAAAAACTTCGCGGTTTCGAACCTGTGGCCTTCCGGGAGTGAGGCGGATGCGATTACCGTTACACTAAAGATATGTTATTATTTTTAATCGAAAGAACAGGGTCAAGTAATTAAGCAATACGTGAAAAAACAAAC
This sequence comes from Phalangium opilio, assembly GCF_054372755.1. Lineage (NCBI taxonomy): Eukaryota > Metazoa > Arthropoda > Arachnida > Opiliones > Phalangiidae > Phalangium > Phalangium opilio. The sequence goes on from NW_028324175.1 coordinate 1,309,592, forward strand.
CCCTCCATAGAAAATGCATTAGACTATACTTTGCAGGCCCATAACTCTGTGTCTACTAGAGATACGGGGATGTCCTTAGGATATGTTATAGTCCAAATTGTCCCCCATCTAACCATACTAAAAACATTGAGCTACGACAAACATTGGCCGAGATATTAAGCAAAATGTTCGTCAACTTTGGTATCGTCTCACTTATTTTTATTATGTTACTTATGATTTTTGCACTAAACTTTGGAGGCTCATAACTCTTGTTCTACAAGAGATACTGGGATCTCCTTTGGATATGTTATAGTACTCTTTGCTCCCCATACAAGGATACTTTAAACTTGAGGCTACCTCAATATCGTCGTCAACTTATTTTTTGTCTCACTTATTGTTAGAAGGTTACTTTTGATTTTTGAAAATAAACTTTGCAGGCTCGTAACTCTGGTTCTACCAGAGATACGGGGATGTAAATAATGTGACCTTGACACAAATGTTCGGATAATTATAAAGGTCTTTGCATGTTCCAAGCAAAAATAAAAACTTCGCGGTTTCGAACCTGTGGCCTTCCGGGAGTGAGGCGGATGCGATAACCGCTACACTAAAGATATGTTATTATTTTTAATCGAAAGAACAGGGTCAAGTAATTATGCAATACGTGAATAAACAAACCCCTCCATAGAAAATGCATTAGACTATACATTGCAAGGCCCATAACTCTGTGTCTACTAGAGATACCGGGATGTCCTTAGGATATGTTATGGTCCAATTTGTCCTTCATCTAACCATACTAAAAACTTTGGGCTACGACAAACAGGGGCCGAGTAATTAAGCCAAACGTAAACAAACAACCCGTCCTTAGGAAATGCATTAGACTATACTTTGCAGGCCCATAACTCTGTGTCTACTAGAGATACGGGGATGTACTTAGGATATGTTATAGTCCAAATTGTCCCCCATCTAACCATACTAAAAACATTGAGCTACGACAAACAAGGGCCGAGATATTAAGCAAAATGTTCGTCATTTTTGGTATCGTCTCACTTATTTTTATTATGTTACTTATGATTTTCACTAAACTTTGGAGGCTCATAACTCTTGTTCTACAAGAGATACTGGGATCTCCTTTGGATATGTTATAGTACTCTTTGCTCCCCATACAAGGATACTTTAAACTTGAGGCTACCTCAATATCGTCGTCAACTTATTTTTTGTCTCACTTATTGTTAGAAGGTTACTTTTGATTTTTGAAAATAAACTTTGCAGGCTCGTTACTCTGTTTCTACTGGAGATACGGGGATGTCCTTTGAGTATGTTATAGACCAATTGGTCCCCCATCTAGCCATACTAAGAATTAGGGCTTCGACAAACAGTAGTCGAGTAATTAAGCTAATCGTAAACAAACAAACCCCTCCATAGGAAATACATTAGACTAAATTCTGGAGGCTGGTAACTCTGGTTCTACCAGAGATACGGGGATGTAAATAATGTGACCTTGACACAAATGTTCGGATAATTATAAAAAAAAACTTCGCGGTTTCGAACCTGTGGCCTTCCGGGAGTGAGGCGGATGCGATAACCGCTACACTAAAGATATGTTATTATTTTTAATCGAAAGAACAGGGTCAAGTAATTAAGCAATACGTGAAAAAACAAACCCCTCCATAGAAAATGCATTTGACTATACTTTGCAGGCTCGTAACTCTGTTTCTACTGTAGATACGGGGATGTCCTTTGAGTATGTTACAGTCCAATTTGTCCCCCATCTAACCATACTAAAAACCTTGAGCTACGACAAACAGGGGCCGAGTAATTAAGCTAAACGTAAAAAAACAACCCGTCCATAGGAAATGCATTAGACTATACTTTGCAGGCCCATAACTCTGTGTCTACTAGAGATACGGGGATGTCCTTAGAATATGATATAGTCCAAATTGTCCCCCATCTAACCATACTAAAAACTTTGGGCTACGACAAACAGGGGCCGAGTAATTAAGCTAAACGTAAACAAACAACCCCTCCATAGGAAATGCATTAGACTATACTTTGCAGGCTCGTAACTCTGTTTCTACTGGAGATACGGGTATGTCCTTTGAGTATGTTTTAGTCCAATTTGTCCCCCATCTAACCATACAAAAACATTGAGCTACGACAAACAGGGGCCGAGATATTAAGCAAAATGTTCGTCAACTTTGGTATCGTCTCACTTATTTTTATTATGTTACTTATGATTTTTGCACTAAACTTTGGCGGCTCATAACTCTTGTCGTAGCTCAATGTTTTTAGTATTGTTAGATGGGGGACAAATTGGACTAAAACATATTCAAAGGACATCCCCGTATCTCCAGTAGAAACAGAGTTACGAGCCTGCAAAGTATAGTCTAATGCATTTCCTATGGAGGGGTTGTTTGTTTACGTTTAGCTTAATTACTCGGCCCCTGTTTGTCGTAGCCCAAAGTTTTTAGCATGGTTAGATGGGGGACAATTTGGACTATATCATACCCTAAGGACATCCCCGTATCTCTAGTAGACACAGAGTTATGGGCCTGCAAAGTATAGTCTAATGCATTTCCTATGGACGGGTTGTTTGTTTACGTTTAGCTTAATTACTCGGCCCCTGTTTGTCGTAGCTCAATGTTTTTAGTATGGTTAGATGGGGGACAAATTGGACTGTAACATACTCAAAGGACATCCCCGTATCTACAGTAGAAACAGAGTTACGAGCCTGCAAAGTATAGTCTAATGCATTTTCTATGGAGGGGTTTGTTTGTTCACGTATTGCTTAATTACTTGACCCTGTTCTTTCGATTAAAAATAATAACATATCTTTAGTGTAGCAGTTAACGCATCCGCCTCACTCCCGGAAGGCCACAGGTTCGAAACCGCGAAGTTTTTTTTATAATTATCCGAACATTTGTGTCAAGGTCACATTATTTACATCCCCGTATCTCTGGTAGAACCAGAGTTACGAGCCTCCAGAATTTAGTCTAATGTATTTCCTATGAAGGGGTTTGTTTGTTTACGATTAGCTTAATTACTCGACTACTGTTGGTCGTAGCCCTAATTCTTAGTATGGCTAGATGGGGGACAAATTGGTCTATAACATACTCAAAGGACATCCCCGTATCTCCAGTAGAAACAGAGTTACGAGCCTGCAAAGTATAGTCTAATGCATTTTCTATGGAGGGGTTTGTTTTTTCACGTATTGCTTAATTACTTGACCCTGTTCTTTCGATTAAAAATAATAACATATCTTTGGTGTAGCGGTTATCGCATCCGCCTCACTCCCGGAAGGCCACAGGTTCGAAACCGCGAAGTTTTTTATTTTTATTGGAACATGCAAATTTCTTTATAATTATCCGAACATTTGTGTCAAGGTCACATTATTTACATCCCCGTATCTCTAGTAGAACCAGAGTTACGAGCCTCCAAAATTTAGTCTAATGTATTTCCTATGAAGGGGTTTGTTTGTTTACGATTAGCTTAATTACTCGACTACTGTTTGTCGTAGCCCTAATTCTTAGTATGGCTAGATGGGGGACAAATTGGTCTATAACATACTCAAAGGACATCCCCGTATCTCCAGTAGAAACAGAGTTACGAGCCTGCAAAGTTTATTTTCAAAAATCAAAAGTAACCTTCTAACAATAAGTGAGACAAAAAATAAGTTGACGACGATATTGAGGTAGCCTCAAGTTTAAAGTATCCTTGTATGGGGAGCAAAGAGTACTATAACATATCCAAAGGAGATCCCAGTATCTCTTGTAGAACAAGAGTTATGAGCCTCCAAAGTTTAGTGCAAAAATCATAAGTAACATAATAAAAATAAGTGAGACGATACCAAAGTTGACGAACATTTTGCTTAATATCTCGGCCCTTGTTTGTCGTAGCTCAATGTTTTTAGTATGGTTAGATGGGGGACAAATTGGACTATAACATACTCAAAGGACATCCCCGTATCTCCAGTAGAAACAGAGTTACGAGCCTGCAAAGTATAGTCTAATGCATTTTCTATGGAGGGGTTTGTTTGTTCACGTATTGCTTAATTACTTGACCCTGTTCTTTCGATTAAAAATAATAACATATCTTTGGTGTAGCGGTTATCGCATCCGCCTCACTCCCGGAAGGCCACAGGTTCGAAACCGCGAAGTTTTTTATTTTTATTGGAACATGCAAATTTCTTTATAATTATCCGAACATTTGTGTCAAGGTCACATTATTTACATCCCCGTATCTCTAGTAGAACCAGAGTTACGAGCCTCCAAAATTTAGTCTAATGTATTTCCTATGGAGGGGTTGTTTTTTTACGTTTAACTTAATTACTCGGCCCCTGTTTGTCGTAGCCCAACGTTTTTACTATGGTTAGATGGGGGACAATTTGGACTATAACATATCCTAAGGACATCCTCGTATCTCCAGTAGAAACAGAGTTACGAGCCTGCAAAGTATAGTCTAACTCATTTCCTATGGAGGGGGTTTGTTTCTTTACGTTTTGCTTAAGTACTCGGCCCCTGTTTGTCGTAACCCAAATATTTTAGTATGGTTAGATGGGGGACAAATTGGACAATACCATATCCTAAGGACATCCCCGTATCTCTAGTAGACACAGAGTTATGGGCCTGCAAAGTATAGTCTTATGCATTTCCTATGGACGGGTTGTTTGTTTACGTTTAGCTTAATTACTCGGCACCTGTTTGTCGTAGCTCAATGTTTTTAGTATGGTTAGATGGGGGACAAATTGGACTATAACATACTCAAAGGACGTCCCCGTATCTCCATTGCAAACAGAGTTACGAGCCTGCAAATTATAGTCTAATGCATTTTCTATGGAGGGGTTTGTTTGTTCACGTATTGCTTAATTACTTGACCCTGTTCTTTCGATTAAAAATAATAACATATCTTTAGTGTAGCGGTTATCGCATCCGCCTCACTCCCGGAAGGCCACAGGTTCGAAACCGCGAAGTTTTTTTTTTTTTGCTTGGAACATGCAAAGACCTTTATAATTATCCGAACATTTGTGTCAAGGTCACATTATTTACATCTCCGTATCTCTGGTAGAACCAGAGTTACGAGCCTCCAGAATTTAGTCTAATGTATTTCCTATGGAGGGGTTTGTTTGTTTACGATTAGCTTAATTACTCGACTACTGTTTGTCGTAGCCCTAATTCTTAGTATGGCTAGATGTTGGACAAATTGGTCTATAACATACTCAAAGGACATCCCCGTATCTCCAGTAGAAACAGAGTTACGAGCCTGCAAAGTATAGTCTAATGCATTTTCTATGGAGGGGTTTGTTTGTTCACGTATTGCTTAATTACTTGACCTTGTTCCTTCGATTAAAAATAATAACATATCTTTGGTGTAGCGGTTATCGCATCCGCCTCACTCCCGGAAGGCCACAGGTTCGAAACCGCGAAGTTTTTTTTTTGCTTGGAACATGCAAAGACCTTTATAATTATCCGAACATTTGTGTCAAGGTCACATTATTTACATCCCCGTATCTCTGGTTGAACCAGAGTTACGAGCCTCCAGAATTTAGTCTAATGTATTTCCTATGAAGGGGTTTGTTTGTTTACGATTAGCTTAATTACTCGACTACTGTTGGTCGTAGCCCTAATTCTTAGTATGGCTAGATGGGGGACAAATTGGTCTATAACATACTCAAAGGACATCCCCGTATCTCCAGTAGAAACAGAGTTACGAGCCTGCAAAGTATAGTCTAATGCATTTTCTATGGAGGGGTTTGTTTGTTCACGTATTGCTTAATTACTTGACCCTGTTCTTTCGATTAAAAATAATAACATATCTTTGGTGTAGCGGTTATCGCATCCGCCTCACTCCCGGAAGGCCACAGGTTCGAAACCGCGAAGTTTTTTATTTTTATTGGAACATGCAAATTTCTTTATAATTATCCGAACATTTGTGTCAAGGTCACATTATTTACATCCCCGTATCTCTAGTAGAACCAGAGTTACGAGCCTCCAAAATTTAGTCTAATGTATTTCCTATGAAGGGGTTTGTTTGTTTACGATTAGCTTAATTACTCGACTACTGTTTGTCGTAGCCCTAATTCTTAGTATGGCTAGATGGGGGACAAATTGGTCTATAACATACTCAAAGGACATCCCCGTATCTCCAGTAGAAACAGAGTTACGAGCCTGCAAAGTTTATTTTCAAAAATCAAAAGTAACCTTCTAACAATAAGTGAGACAAAAAATAAGTTGACGACGATATTGAGGTAGCCTCAAGTTTAAAGTATCCTTGTATGGGGAGCAAAGAGTACTATAACATATCCAAAGGAGATCCCAGTATCTCTTGTAGAACAAGAGTTATGAGCCTCCAAAGTTTAGTGCAAAAATCATAAGTAACATAATAAAAATAAGTGAGACGATACCAAAGTTGACGAACATTTTGCTTAATATCTCGGCCCTTGTTTGTCGTAGCTCAATGTTTTTAGTATGGTTAGATGGGGGACAAATTGGACTATAACATACTCAAAGGACATCCCCGTATCTCCAGTAGAAACAGAGTTACGAGCCTGCAAAGTATAGTCTAATGCATTTTCTATGGAGGGGTTTGTTTGTTCACGTATTGCTTAATTACTTGACCCTGTTCTTTCGATTAAAAATAATAACATATCTTTGGTGTAGCGGTTATCGCATCCGCCTCACTCCCGGAAGGCCACAGGTTCGAAACCGCGAAGTTTTTTATTTTTATTGGAACATGCAAATTTCTTTATAATTATCCGAACATTTGTGTCAAGGTCACATTATTTACATCCCCGTATCTCTAGTAGAACCAGAGTTACGAGCCTCCAAAATTTAGTCTAATGTATTTCCTATGGAGGGGTTGTTTTTTTACGTTTAACTTAATTACTCGGCCCCTGTTTGTCGTAGCCCAACGTTTTTACTATGGTTAGATGGGGGACAATTTGGACTATAACATATCCTAAGGACATCCTCGTATCTCCAGTAGAAACAGAGTTACGAGCCTGCAAAGTATAGTCTAACTCATTTCCTATGGAGGGGGTTTGTTTCTTTACGTTTTGCTTAAGTACTCGGCCCCTGTTTGTCGTAACCCAAATATTTTAGTATGGTTAGATGGGGGAAAAATTGGACAATACCATATCCTAAGGACATCCCCGTATCTCTAGTAGACACAGAGTTATGGGCCTGCAAAGTATAGTCTTATGCATTTCCTATGGACGGGTTGTTTGTTTACGTTTAGCTTAATTACTCGGCACCTGTTTGTCGTAGCTCAATGTTTTTAGTATGGTTAGATGGGGGACAAATTGGACTATAACATACTCAAAGGACGTCCCCGTATCTCCATTGGAAACAGAGTTACGAGCCTGCAAATTATAGTCTAATGCATTTTCTATGGAGGGGTTTGTTTGTTCACGTATTGCTTAATTACTTGACCCTGTTCTTTCGATTAAAAATAATAACATATCTTTAGTGTAGCGGTTATCGCATCCGCCTCACTCCCGGAAGGCCACAGGTTCGAAACCGCGAAGTTTTTTTTTTTTTGCTTGGAACATGCAAAGACCTTTATAATTATCCGAACATTTGTGTCAAGGTCACATTATTTACATCTCCGTATCTCTGGTAGAACCAGAGTTACGAGCCTCCAGAATTTAGTCTAATGTATTTCCTATGGAGGGGTTTGTTTGTTTACGATTAGCTTAATTACTCGACTACTGTTTGTCGTAGCCCTAATTCTTAGTATGGCTAGATGTTGGACAAATTGGTCTATAACATACTCAAAGGACATCCCCGTATCTCCAGTAGAAACAGAGTTACGAGCCTGCAAAGTATAGTCTAATGCATTTTCTATGGAGGGGTTTGTTTGTTCACGTATTGCTTAATTACTTGACCTTGTTCCTTCGATTAAAAATAATAACATATCTTTGGTGTAGCGGTTATCGCATCCGCCTCACTCCCGGAAGGCCACAGGTTCGAAACCGCGAAGTTTTTTTTTTTTGCTTGGAACATGCAAAGACCTTTATAATTATCCGAACATTTGTGTCAAGGTCACATTATTTACATCCCCGTATCTCTGGTTGAACCAGAGTTACGAGCCTCCAGAATTTAGTCTAATGTATTTCCTATGGAGGGGTTTGTTTGTTTACGATTAGCTTAATTACTCGACTACTGTTTGTCGTAGCCCTAATTCTTAGTATGGCTAGATGGGGGACAAATTGGTCTATAACATACTCAAAGGACATCCCCGTATCTCCAGTAGAAACATGACCTTGACACAAATGTTCGGATAATTATAAAAAAAACTTCGCGGTTTCGAACCTGTGGCCTTCCGGGAGTGAGGCGGATGCGATAACCGCTACACCAAAGATATGTTATTATTTTTAATCGAAAGAACAGGGTCAAGTAATATAGCAATACGTGAACAAACAAACCCCTCCATAGAAAATGCATTACACTATACTTTGCAGGCTCGTAACTCTGTTTCTACTGGAGATACGGGGATGTCCTTTGAGTATGTTACAGTCCAATTTGTCCCCCATCTAACCATACTAAAAACATTGAGCTACGACAAACAGGGGCCGAGTAATTAAGCTAAACGTAAACAAACAACCCGTCCATAGGAAATGCATTAGACTATACTTTGCAGGCCCATAACTCTGTGTCTACTAGAGATACGGGGATGTCCTTAGGATATGATATAGTCCAGATTGTCCCCCATCTAACCATACTAAAAACATTGAGCTAGGACAAACAGGGTCCGAGATATTAAGCAAAATGTTCGTCAAATTTGGTATCGTCTCACTTATTTTTATTATGTTACTTATGATTTTTGCACTAAACTTTGGCGGCTCATAACTCTTGTCGTAGCTCAATGTTTTTAGTATGGTTAGATGGGGGACAAATTGGACTAAAACATACTCAAAGGACATCCCCGTATCTCCAGTAGAAACAGAGTTACGAGCCTGCAAAGTATAGTCTAATGCATTTCCTATGGAGGGGTTGTTTGTTTACGTTTAGCTAAATTACTCGACCCCTGTTTGTCGTAGCCAAAAGTTTTTAGTATGGTTAGATGGGGGACAATTTGGACTATATCATATCCTAAGGACATCCCCGTATCTCTAGTAGACACAGAGTTATGGGCCTGCAAAGTATAGTCTAATGCATTTCCTATGGACGGGTTGTTTGTTTACGTTTAGCTGAATTACTCGGCCCCTGTTTGTCGTAGCTCAATGTTTTTAGTATGGTTAGATGAAGGACAAATTGGACTATAACATATCCTAAGGACATCCCGGTATCTCTAGTAGACACAGAGTTATGGGCCTGCAAAGCATAGTCTAATGCATTTCCTATGGAGGCGTTTGTTTGTTCACGTATTGCTTAATTAGTTGACCCTGTTCTTTCGATTAAAAATAATAACATATCTTTAGTGTAGCGGTTATCGCATCCGCCTCACTCCCGGAAGGCCACAGGTTCGAAACCGCGAAGTTTTTTTTTTGCTTGGAACATGCAAAGACCTTTATAATTATCCGAACTTTTGTGTCAAGGTCACATTATTTACATCCCCGTATCTCTGGTAGAACCAGAGTTACGAGCCTCCAGAATTTAGTCTAATGTATTTCCTATGGAGGGGTTTGTTTGTATACGATTAGCTTAATTACTCGACTACTGTTTGTCGTAGCCCTAATTCTTAGTATGGCTAGATGGGGGACAAATTGGTCTATAACATACTCAAAGGACATCCCCGTATCTCCAGTAGAAACAGAGTTACGAGCCTGCAAAGTATATTTTCAAAAATCAAAAGTAACCTTCTAACAATAAGTGAGACAAAAAGTAAGTTGACGACGATATTGAGGTAGCCTCAAGTTTAAAGTATCCTTGTATGGGGAGCAAAGAGTACTATAACATATCCAAAGGAGATCCCAGTATCTCTTGTAGAACAAGAGTTATGAGCCTCCAAAGTTTAGTGCAAAAATCATAAGTAACATAATAAAAATAAGTGAGACGATACCAAAGTTGACGAACATTTTGCTTAATATCTCGGCCCCTGTTTGTCGTAGCCCAAAGTTTTTAGTATGGTTAGATGGGGGACAATTTGGACTATAACATATCCTAAGGACATCCCCGTATCTCTAGTACACACAGAGTTATGGGCCTGCAAAGTATAGTCTAATGCATTTCCTATGGAGGGGTTTGTTTGTTTACGATTAGCTTAATTACTCGACTACTGTTTGTCGTAGCTCAAAATTTTTAGTATGGTTAGATGGGGGACAAATTGGACTATAACATATCCTAAGGACGTCCCCGTATCTCTAGTAGACACAGAGTTATGGGCCTGCAAAGTATAGTCTAATGCATTTCCTATGGACGGGTTGTTTGTTTACGTTTAGCTGAATTACTCGGCCCCTGTTTGTCGTAGCTCAATGTTTTTAGTATGGTTAGATGAAGGACAAATTGGACTATAACATATCCTAAGGACATCCCGGTATCTCTAGTAGACACAGAGTTATGGGCCTGCAAAGCATAGTCTAATGCATTTCCTATGGAGGCGTTTGTTTGTTCACGTATTGCTTAATTACTTGACCCTGTTCTTTCGATTAAAAATAATAACATATCTTTAGTGTAGCGGTTATCGCATCCGCCTCACTCCCGGAAGGCCACAGGTTCGAAACCGCGAAGTTTTTTTTTTGCTTGGAACATGCAAAGACCTTTATAATTATCCGAACTTTTGTGTCAAGGTCACATTATTTACATCCCCGTATCTCTGGTAGAACCAGAGTTACGAGCCTCCAGAATTTAGTCTAATGTATTTCCTATGGAGGGGTTTGTTTGTATACGATTAGCTTAATTACTCGACTACTGTTTGTCGTAGCCCTAATTCTTAGTATGGCTAGATGGGGGACAAATTGGTCTATAACATACTCAAAGGACATCCCCGTATCTCCAGTAGAAACAGAGTTACGAGCCTGCAAAATATATTTTCAAAAATCAAAAGTAACCTTCTAACAATAAGTGAGACAAAAAGTAAGTTGACGACGATATTGAGGTAGCCTCAAGTTTAAAGTATCCTTGTATGGGGAGCAAAGAGTACTATAACATATCCAAAGGAGATCCCAGTATCTCTTGTAGAACAAGAGTTATGAGCCTCCAAAGTTTAGTGCAAAAATCATAAGTAACATAATAAAAATAAGTGAGACGATACCAAAGTTGACGAACATTTTGCTTAATATCTCGGCCCCTGTTTGTCGTAGCCCAAAGTTTTTAGTATGGTTAGATGGGGGACAATTTGGACTATAACATATCCTAAGGACATCCCCGTATCTCTAGTACACACAGAGTTATGGGCCTGCAAAGTATAGTCTAATGCATTTCCTATGGAGGGGTTTGTTTGTTTACGATTAGCTTAATTACTCGACTACTGTTTGTCGTAGCTCAAAATTTTTAGTATGGTTAGATGGGGGACAAATTGGACTATAACATATCCTAAGGACGTCCCCGTATCTCTAGTAGACACAGAGTTATGGGCCTGCAAAGTATAGTCTAATGCATTTCCTATGGACGGGTTGTTTGTTTACGTTTAGCTGAATTACTCGGCCCCTGTTTGTCGTAGCTCAATGTTTTTAGTATGGTTAGATGGGGGACAAATTGGACTGTAACATACTCAAAGGACATCCCCGTATCTACAGTAGAAACAGAGTTACGAGCCTGCAAAGTATAGTCTAATGCATTTTCTATGGAGGGGTTTGTTTGTTCACGTATTGCTTAATTTATTGACCCTGTTCTTTCGATTAAAAATAATGACATATCTTTAGTGTAGCGGTTATCGCATCCGCCTCACTCCCGGAAGGCCACAGGTTCGAAACCGCGAAGTTTTTTTTTATAATTATCCGAACATTTGTGTCAAGGTCACATTATTTACATCCCCGTATCTCTGGTAGAACCAGAGTTACCAGCCTCCAGAATTTAGTCTAATGTATTTCCTATGGAGGGGTTTGTTTGTTTACGATTAGCTTAATTACTCGACTACTGTTTGTCGAAGCCCTAATTCTTAGTATGGCTAGATGGGGGACAAATTGGTCTATAACATACTCAAAGGACATCCCCGTATCTCCAGTAGAAACAGAGTTACGAGCCTGCAAAGTTTATTTTCAAATATCAAAAGTAACCTTCTAGCAATAAGTGAGACAAAAAATAAGTTGACGACGATATTGAGGTAGCCTCAAGTTTAAAGTATCCTTGTATGGGGAGCAAAGAGTACTATAACATATCCAAAGGAGATCCCAGTATCTCTTGTAGAACAAGAGTTATGAGCCTCCAAAGTTTAGTGCAAAAATCATAAGTAACATAATAAAAATAAGTGAGAAGATACCAAAGTTGACGAACATTTTGCTTAATATCTCGGCCCTTTTTTGTCGTAGCTCAATGTTTTTAGTATGGTTAGATGGGGGACAATTTGGACTATAACATATCCTAAGGACATCGCCGTATCTCTAGTAGACACAGAGTTATGGGCCTGCAAAGTATAGTCTAATGCATTTCCTAAGGACGGGTTGTTTGTTTACGTTTGGCTTAATTACTCGGCCCCTGTTTGTCGTAGCTCAATGTTTTTAGTATGGTTAGATGTGGGACAAATTGGACTATAACATACTCAAAGGACATCGCCGTATCTCCAGTAGAAACAGAGTTACGAGCCTGCAAACTATAGTCTTATGCATTTTCTATGGAGGGATTTGTTTGTTCACGTATTGCTTAATTACTTGACCCTGTTCTTTCGATTAAAAATAATAACATATCTTTAGTGTAGCGGTTATCGCATCCGCCTCACTCCCGAAAGGCCTCACGTTCGAAACCGCGAGGTTTTTTTTTTGCTTGGAACATGCAAAGACCTTTATAATTATCCGAACATTTGTGTCAAGGTCACATTATTTACATCCCCGTATCTCTGGTAGAACCAGAGTTACGAGCCTCCAGAATTTAGTCTAATGTATTTCCTATGGAGGGGTTTGTTTGTATACGATTAGCTTAATTACTCGACTACTGTTTGTCGTAGCCCTAATTCTTAGTATGGCTAGATGGGGGACAAATTGGTCTATAACATACTCAAAGGACATCCCCGTATCTCCAGTAGAAACAGAGTTACGAGCCTGCAAAGTATATTTTCAAAAATCAAAAGTAACCTTCTAACAATAAGTGAGACAAAAAGCAAGTTGACGACGATATTGAGGTAGCCTCAAGTTTAAAGTATCCTTGTATGGGGAGCAAAGAGTACTATAACATATCCAAAGGAGATCCCAGTATCTCTTGTAGAACAAGAGTTATGAGCCTCCAAAGTTTAGTGCAAAAATCATAAGTAACATAATAAAAATAAGTGAGACGATACCAAAGTTGACGAACATTTTGCTTAATATCTCGGCCCCTGTTTGTCGTAGCCCAAAGTTTTTAGTATGGTTAGATGGGGGACAATTTGGACTATAACATATCCTAAGGACATCCCCGTATCTCTAGTACACACAGAGTTATGGGCCTGCAAAGTATAGTCTAATGCATTTCCTATGGAGGGGTTTGTTTGTTTACGATTAGCTTAATTACTCGACTACTGTTTGTCGTAGCTCAAAATTTTTAGTATGGTTAGATGGGGGACAAATTGGACTATAACATACTCAAAGGACTTCCCCGTATCTCCAGTAGAAACAGAGTTACGAGCCTCCAAAGTATAGTCTAATGCATTTCCTATGGAGGGGGTTTGTTTCGTTACGTTTTGCTTAAGTACTCGGCCCCTGTTTGTCGAAGCCCAAAGTTTTTAGTATGGTTAGATGGGGGACAATTTGGACTATAACATATCCTAAGGACGTCCCCGTATCTCTAGTAGACACAGAGTTATGGGCCTGCAAAGTATAGTCTAATGCATTTCCTATGGACGGGTTGTTTGTTTACGTTTAGCTGAATTACTCGGCCCCTGTTTGTCGTAGCTCAATGTTTTTAGTATGGTTAGATGGGGGACAAATTGGACTGTAACATACTCAAAGGACATCCCCGTATCTACAGTAGAAACAGAGTTACGAGCCTGCAAAGTATAGTCTAATGCATTTTCTATGGAGGGGTTTGTTTGTTCACGTATTGCTTAATTACTTGACCCTGTTCTTTCGATTAAAAATAATGACATATCTTTAGTGTAGCGGTTATCGCATCCGCCTCACTCCCGGAAGGCCACAGGTTCGAAACCGCGAAGTTTTTTTTTATAATTATCCGAACATTTGTGTCAAGGTCACATTATTTACATCCCCGTATCTCTGGTAGAACCAGAGTTACGAGCCTCCAGAATTTAGTCTAATGGATTTCCTATGGAGGGGTTTGTTTGTTTACGATTAGCTTAATTACTCGACTACTGTTTGTCGTAGCTCAATCTTTTTAGTATGGTTAGATGGGGGACAAATTGGACTATAACATACTCAAAGGACATCCTCGTATCTACAGTAGAAACAGAGTTACGGGCCTGCAAAGTATCGTCTAACTCATTTCCTATGGAGGGGGTTTGTTTCTTTACGTTTTGCTTAAGTACTCGGCCCCTGTTTGTCGTAGCCCAAAGTTTTTAGTATGGTTAGATGAAGGACAAATTGGACTATAACATATCCTAAGGACATCCCGGTATCTCCAGTAGAAACAGAGTTACGAGCCTGCAAAGTTTATTTTCAAAAATCAAAAGTAACCTTCTAACAATAAGTGAGACAAAAAATAAGTTGACGACGATATTGAGGTAGCCTCAAGTTTAAAGTATCCTTGTATGGGGAGCAAAGAGTACTATAACATATCCAAAGGAGATCCCAGTATCTCTTGTAGAACAAGAGTTATGAGCCTCCAAAGTTTAGTGCAAAAATCATAAGTAACATAATAAAACTAAGTGAGACGATACCAAAGTTGACGAACATTTTGCTTAATATCTCGGCCCTTGTTTGTCGTAGCTCAATGTTTTTAGTATGGTTAGATGGGGGACAAATTGGACTATAACATACTCAAAGGACATCCCCGTATCTCCAGTAGAAACAGAGTTACGAGCCTCCAAAGTATAGTCTAATGCATTTCCTATGAAGGGGGTTTGTTTCGTTACGTTTTCTTAAGTACTCGGCCCCTGTTTGTCGTAGCCCAAAGTTTTTAGTATGGTTAGATGGGGGACAATTTGGACTATAACATATCCTAAGGACATCCCCGTATCTCTAGTAGACACAGAGTTATGGGCCTGCAAAGTATAGTCTAATGCATTTCCTATGGAGGGGTTTGTTTGTTTACGATTAGCTTAATTACTCGACTACTGTTTGTCGTAGCTCAATGTTTTTAGTATGGTTAGATGGGGGACAAATTGGACTGTAACATACTCAAAGGACATCCCCGTATCTACAGTAGAAACAGAGTTACGAGCCTGCAAAGTATAGTCTAATGCATTTTCTATGGAGGGGTTTGTTTGTTCACGTATTGCTTAATTACTTGACCCTGTTCTTTCGATTAAAAATAATGACATATCTTTAGTGTAGCGGTTATCGCATCCGCCTCACTCCCGGAAGGCCACAGGTTCGAAACCGCGAAGTTTTTTTTTATAATTATCCGAACATTTGTGTCAAGGTCACATTATTTACATCCCCGTATCTCTGGTAGAACCAGAGTTACGAGCCTCCAGAATTTAGTCTAATGGATTTCCTATGGAGGGGTTTGTTTGTTTACGATTAGCTTAATTACTCGACTACTGTTTGTCGTAGCTCAATCTTTTTAGTATGGTTAGATGGGGGACAAATTGGACTATAACATACTCAAAGGACATCCTCGTATCTACAGTAGAAACAGAGTTACGGGCCTGCAAAGTATCGTCTAACTCATTTCCTATGGAGGGGGTTTGTTTCTTTACGTTTTGCTTAAGTACTCGGCCCCTGTTTGTCGTAGCCCAAAGTTTTTAGTATGGTTAGATGAAGGACAAATTGGACTATAACATATCCTAAGGACATCCCGGTATCTACAGTAGAAACAGAGTTACGAGCCTGCAAAGTTTATTTTCAAAAATCAAAAGTAACCTTCTAACAATAAGTGAGACAAAAAATAAGTTGACGACGATATTGAGGTAGCCTCAAGTTTAAAGTATCCTTGTATGGGGAGCAAAGAGTACTATAACATATCCAAAGGAGATCCCAGTATCTCTTGTAGAACAAGAGTTATGAGCCTCCAAAGTTTAGTGCAAAAATCATAAGTAACATAATAAAACTAAGTGAGACGATACCAAAGTTGACGAACATTTTGCTTAATATCTCGGCCCTTGTTTGTCGTAGCTCAATGTTTTTAGTATGGTTAGATGGGGGACAAATTGGACTATAACATACTCAAAGGACATCCCCGTATCTCCAGTAGAAACAGAGTTACGAGCCTCCAAAGTATAGTCTAATGCATTTCCTATGAAGGGGGTTTGTTTCGTTACGTTTTCTTAAGTACTCGGCCCCTGTTTGTCGTAGCCCAAAGTTTTTAGTATGGTTAGATGGGGGACAATTTGGACTATAACATATCCTAAGGACATCCCCGTATCTCTAGTAGACACAGAGTTATGGGCCTGCAAAGTATAGTCTAATGCATTTCCTATGGAGGGGTTTGTTTGTTTACGATTAGCTTAATTACTCGACTACTGTTTGTCGTAGCTCAATGTTTTTAGTATGGTTAGATGGGGGACAAATTGGACTATAACATACTCAAAGGACATCCCCGTATCTCCAGTAGAAACAGAGTTACGAGCCTGCAAAGTATAGTCTAATGCATTTTCTATGGAGGGGTTTGTTTGTTCACGTATTGCTTAATTACTTGACCCTGTTCTTTCTATTAAAAATAATAACATATCTTTAGTGTAGCGGTTATCGCATCCGCCTCACTCTCGCAAGGCCTCACGTTCGAAACCGCGAAGTTTTTTTTTTTTTTGCTTGGAACATGCAAAGACCTTTATAATTATCCGAACATTTGTGTCAAGGTCACATTATTTACATCCCCGTATCTCTGGTAGAACCAGAGTTACGAGCCTCCAGAATTTAGTCTAATGTATTTCCTATGGAGGGGTTTGTTTGTATACGATTAGCTTAATTACTCGACTACTGTTTGTCGTAGCCCTAATTCTAAGTATGGCTAGATGGGGGACAAATTGGTCTATAACATACTCAAAGGACATCCCCGTATCTCCAGTAGAAACAGAGTTACGAGCCTGCAAAGTATATTTTCCAAAATCAAAAGTAACCTTCTAACAATAAGTGAGACAAAAAGTAAGTTGACGACGATATTGAGGTAGCCTCAAGTTTAAAGTATCCTTGTATGGGGAGCAAAGAGTACTATAACATATCCAAAGGAGATTCCAGTATCTCTTGTAGAACAAGAGTTATGAGCCTCCAAAGTTTAGTGCAAAAATCATAAGTAACATAATAAAAATAAGTGAGACGATACCAAAGTTGACGAACATTTTGCTTAATATCTCGGCCCTTGTTTGTCGTAGCTCAATGTTTTTAGTATGGTTAGATGGGGGACAAATTGGACTATAACATACTCAAAGGACATCCCCGTATCTCCAGTAGAAACAGAGTTACGAGCCTGCAAAGTATAGTCTAATGCATTTTCTATGGAGGGGTTTGTTTGTTCACGTATTGCTTAATTACTTGACCCTGTTCTTTCTATTAAAAATAATAACATATCTTTAGTGTAGCGGTTATCGCATCCGCCTCACTCTCGGAAGGCCTCACGTTCGAAACCGCGAAGTTTTTTTTTTTTTTGCTTGGAACATGCAAAGACCTTTATAATTATCCGAACATTTGTGTCAAGGTCACATTATTTACATCCCCGTATCTCTGGTAGAACCAGAGTTACGAGCCTCCAGAATTTAGTCTAATGTATTTCCTATGGAGGGGTTTGTTTGTATACGATTAGCTTAATTACTCGACTACTGTTTGTCGTAGCCCTAATTCTAAGTATGGCTAGATGGGGGACAAATTGGTCTATAACATACTCAAAGGACATCCCCGTATCTCCAGTAGAAACAGAGTTACGAGCCTGCAAAGTATATTTTCCAAAATCAAAAGTAACCTTCTAACAATAAGTGAGACAAAAAGTAAGTTGACGACGATATTGAGGTAGCCTCAAGTTTAAAGTATCCTTGTATGGGGAGCAAAGAGTACTATAACATATCCAAAGGAGATTCCAGTATCTCTTGTAGAACAAGAGTTATGAGCCTCCAAAGTTTAGTGCAAAAATCATAAGTAACATAATAAAAATAAGTGAGACGATACCAAAGTTGACGAACATTTTGCTTAATATCTCGGCCCTTGTTTGTCGTAGCTCAATGTTTTTAGTATGGTTAGATGGGGGACAAATTGGACTATAACATACTCAAAGGACATCCCCGTATCTCCAGTAGAAACAGAGTTACGAGCCTGCAAAGTATAGTCTAATGCATTTTCTATGGAGGGGTTTGTTTGTTCACGTATTGCTTAATTACTTGACCCTGTTCTTTCGATTAAAAATAATAACATATCTTTGGTGTAGCGGTTATCGCATCCGCCTCACTCCCGGAAGGCCACAGGTTCGAAACCGCGAAGTTTTTTATTTTTATTGGAACATGCAAATTTCTTTATAATTATCCGAACATTTGTGTCAAGGTCACATTATTTACATCCCCGTATCTCTAGTAGAACCAGAGTTACGAGCCTCCAAAATTTAGTCTAATATATTTCCTATGGAGGGGTTGTTTTTTTACGTTTAACTTAATTACTCGGCCCCTGTTTGTCGTAGCCCAACGTTTTTACTATGGTTAGATGGGAGACAATTTGGACTATAACATATCCTAAGGACATCCTCGTATCTCCAGTAGAAACAGAGTTACGAGCCTGCAAAGTATAGTCTAACTCATTTCCTATGGAGGGGGTTTGTTTCTTTACGTTTTGCTTAAGTACTCGGCCCCTGTTTGTCGTAACCCAAATATTTTAGTATGGTTAGATGGGGGACAAATTGGACAATACCATATCCTAAGGACATCCCCGTATCTCTAGTAGACACAGAGTTATGGGCCTGCAAAGTATAGTCTTATGCATTTCCTATGGACGGGTTGTTTGTTTACGTTTAGCTTAATTACTCGGCACCTGTTTGTCGTAGCTCAATGTTTTTAGTGTGGTTAGATGGGGGACAAATTGGACTATAACATACTCAAAGGACGTCCCCGTATCTCCATTGGAAACAGAGTTACGAGCCTGCAAATTATAGTCTAATGCATTTTCTATGGAGGGGTTTGTTTGTTCACGTATTGCTTAATTACTTGACCCTGTTCTTTCGATTAAAAATAATAACATATCTTTAGTGTAGCGGTTATCGCATCCGCCTCACTCCCGGAAGGCCACAGGTTCGAAACCGCGAAGTTTTTTTTTTTTGCTTGGAACATGCAAAGACCTTTATAATTATCCGAACATTTGTGTCAAGGTCACATTATTTACATCTCCGTATCTCTGGTAGAACCAGAGTTACGAGCCTCCAGAATTTAGTCTAATGTATTTCCTATGGAGGGGTTTGTTTGTTTACGATTAGCTTAATTACTCGACTACTGTTTGTCGTAGCCCTAATTCTTAGTATGGCTAGATGTTGGACAAATTGGTCTATAACGTACTCAAAGGACATCCCCGTATCTCCAGTAGAAACAGAGTTACGAGCCTGCAAAGTATAGTCTAATGCATTTTCTATGGAGGGGTTTGTTTGTTCACGTATTGCTTAATTACTTGACCTTGTTCCTTCGATTAAAAATAATAACATATCTTTGGTGTAGCGGTTATCGCATCCGCCTCACTCCCGGAAGGCCACAGGTTCGAAACCGCGAAGTTTTTTTTTTGCTTGGAACATGCAAAGACCTTTATAATTATCCGAACATTTGTGTCAAGGTCACATTATTTACATCCCCGTATCTCTGGTAGAACCAGAGTTACCAGCCTCCAGAATTTAGTCTAATGTATTTCCTATGGAGGGGTTTGTTTGTTTACGATTAGCTTAATTACTCGACTACTGTTTGTCGAAGCCCTAATTCTTAGTATGGCTAGATGGGGGACAAATTGGTCTATAACATACTCAAAGGACATCCCCGTATCTCCAGTAGAAACAGAGTTACGAGCCTGCAAAGTTTATTTTCAAATATCAAAAGTAACCTTCTAGCAATAAGTGAGACAAAAAATAAGTTGACGACGATATTGAGGTAGCCTCAAGTTTAAAGTATCCTTGTATGGGGAGCAAAGAGTACTATAACATATCCAAAGGAGATCCCAGTATCTCTTGTAGAACAAGAGTTATGAGCCTCCAAAGTTTAGTGCAAAAATCATAAGTAACATAATAAAAATAAGTGAGAAGATACCAAAGTTGACGAACATTTTGCTTAATATCTCGGCCCTTTTTTGTCGTAGCTCAATGTTTTTAGTATGGTTAGATGGGGGACAATTTGGACTATAACATATCCTAAGGACATCGCCGTATCTCTAGTAGACACAGAGTTATGGGCCTGCAAAGTATAGTCTAATGCATTTCCTAAGGACGGGTTGTTTGTTTACGTTTGGCTTAATTACTCGGCCCCTGTTTGTCGTAGCTCAATGTTTTTAGTATGGTTAGATGTGGGACAAATTGGACTATAACATACTCAAAGGACATCGCCGTATCTCCAGTAGAAACAGAGTTACGAGCCTGCAAACTATAGTCTTATGCATTTTCTATGGAGGGATTTGTTTGTTCACGTATTGCTTAATTACTTGACCCTGTTCTTTCGATTAAAAATAATAACATATCTTTAGTGTAGCGGTTATCGCATCCGCCTCACTCCCGGAAGGCCTCACGTTCGAAACCGCGAGGTTTTTTTTTTGCTTGGAACATGCAAAGACCTTTATAATTATCCGAACATTTGTGTCAAGGTCACATTATTTACATCCCCGTATCTCTGGTAGAACCAGAGTTACGAGCCTCCAGAATTTAGTCTAATGTATTTCCTATGGAGGGGTTTGTTTGTATACGATTAGCTTAATTACTCGACTACTGTTTGTCGTAGCCCTAATTCTTAGTATGGCTAGATGGGGGACAATTTGGTCTATAACATACTCAAAGGACATCCCCGTATCTCCAGTAGAAACAGAGTTACGAGCCTGCAAAGTATATTTTCAAAAATCAAAAGTAACCTTCTAACAATAAGTGAGACAAAAAGTAAGTTGACGACGATATTGAGGTAGCCTCAAGTTTAAAGTATCCTTGTATGGGGAGCAAAGAGTACTATAACATATCCAAAGGAGATCCCAGTATCTCTTGTAGAACAAGAGTTATGAGCCTCCAAAGTTTAGTGCAAAAATCATAAGTAACATAATAAAAATAAGTGAGACGATACCAAAGTTGACGAACATTTTGCTTAATATCTCGGCCCCTGTTTGTCGTAGCCCAAAGTTTTTAGTATGGTTAGATGGGGGACAATTTGGACTATAACATATCCTAAGGACATCCCCGTATCTCTAGTACACACAGAGTTATGGGCCTGCAAAGTATAGTCTAATGGATTTCCTATGGAGGGGTTTGTTTGTTTACGATTAGCTTAATTACTCGACTACTGTTTGTCGTAGCTCAATCTTTTTAGTATGGTTAGATGGGGGACAAATTGGACTATAACATACTCAAAGGACATCCTCGTATCTACAGTAGAAACAGAGTTACGGGCCTGCAAAGTATCGTCTAACTCATTTCCTATGGAGGGGGTTTGTTTCTTTACGTTTTGCTTAAGTACTCGGCCCCTGTTTGTCGTAGCCCAAAGTTTTTAGTATGGTTAGATGAAGGACAAATTGGACTATAACATATCCTAAGGACATCCCGGTATCTCCAGTAGAAACAGAGTTACGAGCCTGCAAAGTTTATTTTCAAAAATCAAAAGTAACCTTCTAACAATAAGTGAGACAAAAAATAAGTAGACGACGATATTGAGGTAGCCTCAAGTTTAAAGTATCCTTGTATGGGGAGCAAAGAGTACTATAACATATCCAAAGGAGATCCCAGTATCTCTTGTAGAACAAGAGTTATGAGCCTCCAAAGTTTAGTTCAAAAATCATAAGTAACATAATAAAAATAAGTGAGACGATACCAAAGTTGACGAACATTTTGCTTAATATCTCGGCCCCTGTTTGCCGTAGCTCAATGTTTTCAGTATGGTTAGATGAAGGACAAATTGGACTATAACATATCCTAAGGACATCCCGGTATCTCTAGTAGACACAGAGTTATGGGCCTGCAAAGCATAGTCTAATGCATTTCCTATGGAGGCGTTTGTTTGTTCACGTATTGCTTAATTACTTGACCCTGTTCTTTCGATTAAAAATAATAACATATCTTTAGTGTAGCGGTTATCGCATCCGCCTCACTCCCGGAAGGCCACAGGTTCGAAACCGCGAAGTTTTTTTTTTGCTTGGAACATGCAAAGACCTTTATAATTATCCGAACATTTGTGTCAAGGTCACATTATTTACATCCCCGTATCTCTGGTAGAACCAGAGTTACGAGCCTGCAAAGTTTATTTTCAAAAATCAAAAGTAACCTTCTAACAATAAGTGAGACAAAAAATAAGTTGACGACGATATTGAGGTAGCCTCAAGTTTAAAGTATCCTTGTATGGGGAGCAAAGAGTACTATAACATATCCAAAGGAGATCCCAGTATCTCTTGTAGAACAAGAGTTATGAGCCTCCAAAGTTTAGTGCAAAAATCATAAGTAACATAATAAAAATAAGTGAGACGATACCAAAGTTGACGAACATTTTGCTTAATATCTCGGCCCTTGTTTGTCGTAGCTCAATGTTTTTAGTATGGTTAGATGGGGGACAATTTGGACTATAGCATATCCTAAGGACATCCCCGTATCTTTAGTAGACACAGAGTTAAAGGCCTGCAAAATATAGTCTAATGCATTTCCTATGGACGGGTTGTTTGTTTACGTTTAGCTTAATTACTCGGCCCCTGTTTGTCGTAGCTCAATATTTTTAGTATGGTTAGATGGGGGACAAATTGGACTATAACATACTCTAAGGACTTCCCCGTATCTCCAGTAGAAACAGAGTTACGAGCCTCCAAAGTATAGTCTAATGCATTTCCTATGGAGGGGGTTTGTTTCGTTACGTTTTGCTTAAGTACTCGGCCCCTGTTTGTCGTAGCCCAAAGTTTTTAGTATGGTTAGATGGGGGACAATTTGGACTATAACATATCCTAAGGACATCCCCGTTTCTCTAGTAGACACAGAGTTATGGGCCTGCAAAGTATAGTCTAATGCATTTCCTATGGAGGGGTTTGTTTGTTTACGATTAGCTTAATTACTCGACTACTGTTTGTCGTAGCTCAATGTTTTTAGTATGGTTAGATGGGGGACAAATTGGACTATAACATACTCAAAGGACATCCCCGTATCTCCAGTAGAAACAGAGTTACGAGCCTGCAAAGTATAGTCTAATGCATTTTCTATGGAGGGGTTTGTTTGTTCATGTATTGCTTAATTACTTGACCCTGTTCTTTCGATTAAAAATAATAACATATCTTTAGTGTAGCGGTTATCGCATCCGCCTCACTCTCGGAAGGCCACAGATTCGAAACCACGAAGTTTTTTTTTTGCTTGGAACATGCAAAGACCTTTATAATTTACCGAACATTTGTGTCAAGGTCACATTATTTACATCCCCGTATCTCTGGTAGAACCAGAGTTACGAGCCTCCAGAATTTAGTCTAATGTATTTTATATGGAGGGGTTTGTTTGTATACGATTAGCTTAATTACTCGACTACTGTTTGTCGTAGACCTAATTCTTAGTATGGCTAGATGGGGGACAAATTGGTCTATAACATACTCAAAGGACATCCCCGTATCTCCAGTAGAAACAGAGTTACGAGCCTGCAAAGTATATTTTCCAAAATCAAAAGTAACCTTCTAACAATAAGTGAGACAAAAAGTAAGTTGACGACGATATTGAGGTAGCCTCAAGTTTAAAGTATCCTTGTATGGGGAGCAAAGAGTACTATAACATATCCAAAGGAGATCCCAGTATCTCTTGTAGAACAAGAGTTATGAGCCTCCAAAGTTTAGTGCAAAAATCATAAGTAACATAATAAAAATAAGTGAGACGATACCAAAGTTGACGAACATTTTGCTTAATATCTCGGCCCCTGTTTGTCGTAGCTCAATGTTTTTAGTATAGTTAGATGGGGGACAATTTGGACTATATCATATCCTAAGGACATCCCCGTATCTCTTGTAGACACAGAGTTATGGGCCTGCAAAGTATAGTCTAATGCATTTCCTATGGACGGGTTTTTTGTTTACGTTTAGCTTAATTACTCGGCCCCTGTTTGTCGTAGCTCAATGTTTTTAGTATGGTTAGATGGGGGACAAATTGGACTATAAAATACTCAAAGGACATCCCCGTATCTCCAGTAGAAACAGAGTTACGAGCCTGCAAAGTATAGTCTAACTCATTTCCTATGGAGGGGGTTTGTTTCTTTACGTTTTGCTTAAGTACTCGGCCCCTGTTTGTCGTAGCCCAAAGTTTTTAGTATGGTTAGATGAAGGACAAATTGGACTATAACATATCCTAAGGACATCCCGGTATCTCCAGTAGAAACAGAGTTACGAGCCTGCAAAGTTTATTTTCAAAAATCAAAAGTAACCTTCTTACAATAAGTGAGACAAAAAATAAGTTGAAGACGATATTAAGGTAGCCTCAAGTTTAAAGTATCCTTGTATGGGGAGCAAAGAGTACTATAACATATCCAAAGGAGATCCCAGTATCTCTTGTAGAACAAGAGTTATGAGCCTCCAAAGTTTAGTGCAAAAATCATAAGTAACCTAATAAAAATAAGTGAGACGATACCAAAGTTGACGAACATTTTGCTTAATATCTCGGCTCCTGTTTGTCATAGCTCAATGTTTTTAGTATGGTTAGATGGGGGACAATTTGGACTATAGCATATCCTAAGGACATCCCCTTATCTTTAGTAGACACAGAGTTATGGGCCTGCAAAGTATAGTCAAATGCATTTCCTAAGGACGGGTTGTTTGTTTACGTTTGGCTTAATTACTCGGCCCCTGTTTGTCGTAGCTCAATGTTTTTAGTATGGTTGGATGAAGGACAAATTGGACCATAACATATCCTAAGGACATCCCGGTATCTCTAGTAGACACAGAGTTATGGGCCTTGCAAAGTATAGTCTAATGCATTTTCTATGGAGGGGTTTGTTTATTCACGTATTGCTTAATTACTTGACCCTGTTCTTTCGATTAAAAATAATAACATATCTTTAGTGTAGCGGTTATCGCATCCGCCTCACTCCCGGAAGGCCACAGGTTCGAAACCGCGAAGTTTTTTTTTGCTTGGAACATGCAAAGACCTTTATAATTATCCGAACATTTGTGTCAAGGTCACATTATTTACATCCCCGTATCTCTGGTAGAACCAGAGTTACGAGCCTCCAGAATTTAGTCTAAAGTATTTCCTATGGAGGGGTTTGTTTGTTTACGATTAGCTTAATTACTCGACTACTGTTTGTCGTAGCTCAATGTTTTTTGTATGGTTAGATGGGGGACAATTTGGACTATAGCATATCCTAAGGACATCCCCGTATCTTTAGTAGACACAGAGTTATGGGCCTGCAAAATATAGTCTAATGCATTTCCTATGGACGGGTTGTTTGTTTACTTTTAGCTTAATTACTCGGCCCCTGTTTGTCGTAGCTCAATATTTTTAGTATGGTTAGATGGGGGACAAATTGGACTATAACATACTCAAAGGACTTCCCCGTATCTACAGTAGAAACAGAGTTACGAGCCTCCAAAGTATAGTCTAATGCATTTCCTATGGAGGGGGTTTGTTTCGTTACGTTTTGCTTAAGTACTCGGCCCCTGTTTGTCGTAGCCCAAAGTTTTTAGTATTGTTAGATGGGGGACAATTTGGACTATAGCATATCCTAAGGACATCCCCTTATCTTTAGTAGACACAGAGTTATGGGCCTGCAAAGTATAGTCAAATGCATTTCCTAAGGACGGGTTGTTTGTTTACGTTTGGCTTAATTACTCGGCCCCTGTTTGTCGTAGCTCAATGTTTTTAGTATGGTTAGATGAAGGACAAATTGGACCATAACATATCCTAAAGACATCCCGGTATCTCTAGTAGACACAGAGTTATGGGCCTTGCAAAGTATAGTCTAATGCATTTTCTATGGAGGGGTTTGTTTATTCACGTATTGCTTAATTACTTGACCCTGTTCTTTCGATTAAAAATAATAACATATCTTTAGTGTAGCGGTTATCGCATCCGCCTCACTCCCGGAAGGCCACAGGTTCGAAACCGCGAAGTTTTTTTTTGCTTGGAACATGCAAAGACCTTTATAATTATCCGAACATTTGTGTCAAGGTCACATTATTTACATCCCCGTATCTCTGGTAGAACCAGAGTTACGAGCCTCCAGAATTTAGTCTAAAGTATTTCCTATGGAGGGGTTTGTTTGTTTACGATTAGCTTAATTACTCGACTACTGTTTGTCGTAGCTCAATGTTTTTAGTATGGTTAGATGGGGGACAATTTGGACTATATCATATCCTAAGGACATCCCCGTATCTCTTGTAGACACAGAGTTATGGGCCTGCAAAGTATAGTCTAATGCATTTCCTATGGACGGGTTGTTTGTTTACGTTTAGCTTAATTACTCGGCCCCTGTTTGTCGTAGCTCAATGTTTTTAGTATGGTTAGATGGGGGACAAATTGGACTATAAAATACTCAAAGGACATCCCCGTATCTCCAGTAGAAACAGAGTTACGAGCCTGCAAAGTATAGTCTAACTCATTTCCTATGGAGGGGGTTTGTTTCTTTACGTTTTGCTTAAGTACTCGGCCCCTGTTTGTCGTAGCCCAAAGTTTTTAGTATGGTTAGATGAAGGACAAATTGGACTATAACATATCCTAAGGACATCCCGGTATCTCCAGTAGAAACAGAGTTACGAGCCTGCAAAGTTTATTTTCAAAAATCAAAAGTAACCTTCTTACAATAAGTGAGACAAAAAATAAGTTGAAGACGATATTAAGGTAGCCTCAAGTTTAAAGTATCCTTGTATGGGGAGCAAAGAGTACTATAACATATCCAAAGGAGATCCCAGTATCTCTTGTAGAACAAGAGTTATGAGCCTCCAAAGTTTAGTGCAAAAATCATAAGTAACCTAATAAAAATAAGTGAGACGATACCAAAGTTGACGAACATTTTGCTTAATATCTCGGCTCCTGTTTGTCATAGCTCAATGTTTTTAGTATGGTTAGATGGGGGACAATTTGGACTATAGCATATCCTAAGGACATCCCCTTATCTTTAGTAGACACAGAGTTATGGGCCTGCAAAGTATAGTCAAATGCATTTCCTAAGGACGGGTTGTTTGTTTACGTTTGGCTTAATTACTCGGCCCCTGTTTGTCGTAGCTCAATGTTTTTAGTATGGTTGGATGAAGGACAAATTGGACCATAACATATCCTAAGGACATCCCGGTATCTCTAGTAGACACAGAGTTATGGGCCTTGCAAAGTATAGTCTAATGCATTTTCTATGGAGGGGTTTGTTTATTCACGTATTGCTTAATTACTTGACCCTGTTCTTTCGATTAAAAATAATAACATATCTTTAGTGTAGCGGTTATCGCATCCGCCTCACTCCCGGAAGGCCACAGGTTCGAAACCGCGAAGTTTTTTTTTGCTTGGAACATGCAAAGACCTTTATAATTATCCGAACATTTGTGTCAAGGTCACATTATTTACATCCCCGTATCTCTGGTAGAACCAGAGTTACGAGCCTCCAGAATTTAGTCTAAAGTATTTCCTATGGAGGGGTTTGTTTGTTTACGATTAGCTTAATTACTCGACTACTGTTTGTCGTAGCTCAATGTTTTTTGTATGGTTAGATGGGGGACAATTTGGACTATAGCATATCCTAAGGACATCCCCGTATCTTTAGTAGACACAGAGTTATGGGCCTGCAAAATATAGTCTAATGCATTTCCTATGGACGGGTTGTTTGTTTACTTTTAGCTTAATTACTCGGCCCCTGTTTGTCGTAGCTCAATATTTTTAGTATGGTTAGATGGGGGACAAATTGGACTATAACATACTCAAAGGACTTCCCCGTATCTACAGTAGAAACAGAGTTACGAGCCTCCAAAGTATAGTCTAATGCATTTCCTATGGAGGGGGTTTGTTTCGTTACGTTTTGCTTAAGTACTCGGCCCCTGTTTGTCGTAGCCCAAAGTTTTTAGTATTGTTAGATGGGGGACAATTTGGACTATAGCATATCCTAAGGACATCCCCTTATCTTTAGTAGACACAGAGTTATGGGCCTGCAAAGTATAGTCAAATGCATTTCCTAAGGACGGGTTGTTTGTTTACGTTTGGCTTAATTACTCGGCCCCTGTTTGTCGTAGCTCAATGTTTTTAGTATGGTTAGATGAAGGACAAATTGGACCATAACATATCCTAAAGACATCCCGGTATCTCTAGTAGACACAGAGTTATGGGCCTTGCAAAGTATAGTCTAATGCATTTTCTATGGAGGGGTTTGTTTATTCACGTATTGCTTAATTACTTGACCCTGTTCTTTCGATTAAAAATAATAACATATCTTTAGTGTAGCGGTTATCGCATCCGCCTCACTCCCGGAAGGCCACAGGTTCGAAACCGCGAAGTTTTTTTTTGCTTGGAACATGCAAAGACCTTTATAATTATCCGAACATTTGTGTCAAGGTCACATTATTTACATCCCCGTATCTCTGGTAGAACCAGAGTTACGAGCCTCCAGAATTTAGTCTAAAGTATTTCCTATGGAGGGGTTTGTTTGTTTACGATTAGCTTAATTACTCGACTACTGTTTGTCGTAGCTCAATGTTTTTAGTATGGTTAGATGGGGGACAATTTGGACTATATCATATCCTAAGGACATCCCCGTATCTCTTGTAGACACAGAGTTATGGGCCTGCAAAGTATAGTCTAATGCATTTCCTATGGACGGGTTGTTTGTTTACGTTTAGCTTAATTACTCGGCCCCTGTTTGTCGTAGCTCAATGTTTTTAGTATGGTTAGATGGGGGACAAATTGGACTATAAAATACTCAAAGGACATCCCCGTATCTCCAGTAGAAACAGAGTTACGAGCCTGCAAAGTATAGTCTAACTCATTTCCTATGGAGGGGGTTTGTTTCTTTACGTTTTGCTTAAGTACTCGGCCCCTGTTTGTCGTAGCCCAAAGTTTTTAGTATGGTTAGATGAAGGACAAATTGGACTATAACATATCCTAAGGACATCCCGGTATCTCCAGTAGAAACAGAGTTACGAGCCTGCAAAGTTTATTTTCAAAAATCAAAAGTAACCTTCTTACAATAAGTGAGACAAAAAATAAGTTGAAGACGATATTAAGGTAGCCTCAAGTTTAAAGTATCCTTGTATGGGGAGCAAAGAGTACTATAACATATCCAAAGGAGATCCCAGTATCTCTTGTAGAACAAGAGTTATGAGCCTCCAAAGTTTAGTGCAAAAATCATAAGTAACCTAATAAAAATAAGTGAGACGATACCAAAGTTGACGAACATTTTGCTTAATATCTCGGCTCCTGTTTGTCATAGCTCAATGTTTTTAGTATGGTTAGATGGGGGACAATTTGGACTATAGCATATCCTAAGGACATCCCCTTATCTTTAGTAGACACAGAGTTATGGGCCTGCAAAGTATAGTCAAATGCATTTCCTAAGGACGGGTTGTTTGTTTACGTTTGGCTTAATTACTCGGCCCCTGTTTGTCGTAGCTCAATGTTTTTAGTATGGTTGGATGAAGGACAAATTGGACCATAACATATCCTAAGGACATCCCGGTATCTCTAGTAGACACAGAGTTATGGGCCTTGCAAAGTATAGTCTAATGCATTTTCTATGGAGGGGTTTGTTTATTCACGTATTGCTTAATTACTTGACCCTGTTCTTTCGATTAAAAATAATAACATATCTTTAGTGTAGCGGTTATCGCATCCGCCTCACTCCCGGAAGGCCACAGGTTCGAAACCGCGAAGTTTTTTTTTGCTTGGAACATGCAAAGACCTTTATAATTATCCGAACATTTGTGTCAAGGTCACATTATTTACATCCCCGTATCTCTGGTAGAACCAGAGTTACGAGCCTCCAGAATTTAGTCTAAAGTATTTCCTATGGAGGGGTTTGTTTGTTTACGATTAGCTTAATTACTCGACTACTGTTTGTCGTAGCTCAATGTTTTTTGTATGGTTAGATGGGGGACAATTTGGACTATAGCATATCCTAAGGACATCCCCGTATCTTTAGTAGACACAGAGTTATGGGCCTGCAAAATATAGTCTAATGCATTTCCTATGGACGGGTTGTTTGTTTACTTTTAGCTTAATTACTCGGCCCCTGTTTGTCGTAGCTCAATATTTTTAGTATGGTTAGATGGGGGACAAATTGGACTATAACATACTCAAAGGACTTCCCCGTATCTACAGTAGAAACAGAGTTACGAGCCTCCAAAGTATAGTCTAATGCATTTCCTATGGAGGGGGTTTGTTTCGTTACGTTTTGCTTAAGTACTCGGCCCCTGTTTGTCGTAGCCCAAAGTTTTTAGTATTATTAGATGGGGGACAATTTGGACTATAGCATATCCTAAGGACATCCCCTTATCTTTAGTAGACACAGAGTTATGGGCCTGCAAAGTATAGTCAAATGCATTTCCTAAGGACGGGTTGTTTGTTTACGTTTGGCTTAATTACTCGGCCCCTGTTTGTCGTAGCTCAATGTTTTTAGTATGGTTAGATGAAGGACAAATTGGACCATAACATATCCTAAAGACATCCCGGTATCTCTAGTAGACACAGAGTTATGGGCCTTGCAAAGTATAGTCTAATGCATTTTCTATGGAGGGGTTTGTTTATTCACGTATTGCTTAATTACTTGACCCTGTTCTTTCGATTAAAAATAATAACATATCTTTAGTGTAGCGGTTATCGCATCCGCCTCACTCCCGGAAGGCCACAGGTTCGAAACCGCGAAGTTTTTTTTTGCTTGGAACATGCAAAGACCTTTATAATTATCCGAACATTTGTGTCAAGGTCACATTATTTACATCCCCGTATCTCTGGTAGAACCAGAGTTACGAGCCTCCAGAATTTAGTCTAAAGTATTTCCTATGGAGGGGTTTGTTTGTTTACGATTAGCTTAATTACTCGACTACTGTTTGTCGTAGCTCAATGTTTTTAGTATGGTTAGATGGGGGACAATTTGGACTATATCATATCCTAAGGACATCCCCGTATCTCTTGTAGACACAGAGTTATGGGCCTGCAAAGTATAGTCTAATGCATTTCCTATGGACGGGTTGTTTGTTTACGTTTAGCTTAATTACTCGGCCCCTGTTTGTCGTAGCTCAATATTTTTAGTATGGTTAGATGGGGGACAAATTGGACTATAACATACTCAAAGGACTTCCCCGTATCTACAGTAGAAACAGAGTTACGAGCCTCCAAAGTATAGTCTAATGCATTTCCTATGGAGGGGGTTTGTTTCGTTACGTTTTGCTTAAGTACTCGGCCCCTGTTTGTCGTAGCCCTAAGTTTTTAGTATTATTAGATGGGGGACAATTTGGACTATAGCATATCCTAAGGACATCCCCTTATCTTTAGTAGACACAGAGTTATGGGCCTGCAAAGTATAGTCAAATGCATTTCCTAAGGACGGGTTGTTTGTTTACGTTTGGCTTAATTACTCGGCCCCTGTTTGTCGTAGCTCAATGTTTTTAGTATGGTTAGATGAAGGACAAATTGGACCATAACATATCCTAAAGACATCCCGGTATCTCTAGTAGACACAGAGTTATGGGCCTTGCAAAGTATAGTCTAATGCATTTTCTATGGAGGGGTTTGTTTATTCACGTATTGCTTAATTACTTGACCCTGTTCTTTCGATTAAAAATAATAACATATCTTTAGTGTAGCGGTTATCGCATCCGCCTCACTCCCGGAAGGCCACAGGTTC
Organism: Phalangium opilio; assembly: GCF_054372755.1. Classification (NCBI taxonomy): domain Eukaryota; kingdom Metazoa; phylum Arthropoda; class Arachnida; order Opiliones; family Phalangiidae; genus Phalangium; species Phalangium opilio. Next base: position 1,341,653 of record NW_028324175.1, read on the forward strand.
GAAACCGCGAAGTTTTTTTTTGCTTGGAACATGCAAAGACCTTTATAATTATCCGAACATTTGTGTCAAGGTCACATTATTTACATCCCCGTATCTCTGGTAGAACCAGAGTTACGAGCCTCCAGAATTTAGTCTAAAGTATTTCCTATGGAGGGGTTTGTTTGTTTACGATTAGCTTAATTACTCGACTACTGTTTGTCGTAGCTCAATGTTTTTAGTATGGTTAGATGGGGGACAATTTGGACTATATCATATCCTAAGGACATCCCCGTATCTCTTGTAGACACAGAGTTATGGGCCTGCAAAGTATAGTCTAATGCATTTCCTATGGACGGGTTGTTTGTTTACGTTTAGCTTAATTACTCGGCCCCTGTTTGTCGTAGCTCAATGTTTTTAGTATGGTTAGATGGGGGACAAATTGGACTATAAAATACTCAAAGGACATCCCCGTATCTCCAGTAGAAACAGAGTTACGAGCCTGCAAAGTATAGTCTAACTCATTTCCTATGGAGGGGGTTTGTTTCTTTACGTTTTGCTTAAGTACTCGGCCCCTGTTTGTCGTAGCCCAAAGTTTTTAGTATGGTTAGATGAAGGACAAATTGGACTATAACATATCCTAAGGACATCCCGGTATCTCCAGTAGAAACAGAGTTACGAGCCTGCAAAGTTTATTTTCAAAAATCAAAAGTAACCTTCTTACAATAAGTGAGACAAAAAATAAGTTGAAGACGATATTAAGGTAGCCTCAAGTTTAAAGTATCCTTGTATGGGGAGCAAAGAGTACTATAACATATCCAAAGGAGATCCCAGTATCTCTTGTAGAACAAGAGTTATGAGCCTCCAAAGTTTAGTGCAAAAATCATAAGTAACCTAATAAAAATAAGTGAGACGATACCAAAGTTGACGAACATTTTGCTTAATATCTCGGCTCCTGTTTGTCATAGCTCAATGTTTTTAGTATGGTTAGATGGGGGACAATTTGGACTATAGCATATCCTAAGGACATCCCCTTATCTTTAGTAGACACAGAGTTATGGGCCTGCAAAGTATAGTCAAATGCATTTCCTAAGGACGGGTTGTTTGTTTACGTTTGGCTTAATTACTCGGCCCCTGTTTGTCGTAGCTCAATGTTTTTAGTATGGTTGGATGAAGGACAAATTGGACCATAACATATCCTAAGGACATCCCGGTATCTCTAGTAGACACAGAGTTATGGGCCTTGCAAAGTATAGTCTAATGCATTTTCTATGGAGGGGTTTGTTTATTCACGTATTGCTTAATTACTTGACCCTGTTCTTTCGATTAAAAATAATAACATATCTTTAGTGTAGCGGTTATCGCATCCGCCTCACTCCCGGAAGGCCACAGGTTCGAAACCGCGAAGTTTTTTTTTGCTTGGAACATGCAAAGACCTTTATAATTATCCGAACATTTGTGTCAAGGTCACATTATTTACATCCCCGTATCTCTGGTAGAACCAGAGTTACGAGCCTCCAGAATTTAGTCTAAAGTATTTCCTATGGAGGGGTTTGTTTGTTTACGATTAGCTTAATTACTCGACTACTGTTTGTCGTAGCTCAATGTTTTTTGTATGGTTAGATGGGGGACAATTTGGACTATAGCATATCCTAAGGACATCCCCGTATCTTTAGTAGACACAGAGTTATGGGCCTGCAAAATATAGTCTAATGCATTTCCTATGGACGGGTTGTTTGTTTACTTTTAGCTTAATTACTCGGCCCCTGTTTGTCGTAGCTCAATATTTTTAGTATGGTTAGATGGGGGACAAATTGGACTATAACATACTCAAAGGACTTCCCCGTATCTACAGTAGAAACAGAGTTACGAGCCTCCAAAGTATAGTCTAATGCATTTCCTATGGAGGGGGTTTGTTTCGTTACGTTTTGCTTAAGTACTCGGCCCCTGTTTGTCGTAGCCCAAAGTTTTTAGTCTTGTTAGATGGGGGACAATTTGGACTATAGCATATCCTAAGGACATCCCCTTATCTTTAGTAGACACAGAGTTATGGGCCTGCAAAGTATAGTCAAATGCATTTCCTAAGGACGGGTTGTTTGTTTACGTTTGGCTTAATTACTCGGCCCCTGTTTGTCGTAGCTCAATGTTTTTAGTATGGTTAGATGAAGGACAAATTGGACCATAACATATCCTAAAGACATCCCGGTATCTCTAGTAGACACAGAGTTATGGGCCTTGCAAAGTATAGTCTAATGCATTTTCTATGGAGGGGTTTGTTTATTCACGTATTGCTTAATTACTTGACCCTGTTCTTTCGATTAAAAATAATAACATATCTTTAGTGTAGCGGTTATCGCATCCGCCTCACTCCCGGAAGGCCACAGGTTCGAAACCGCGAAGTTTTTTTTTGCTTGGAACATGCAAAGACCTTTATAATTATCCGAACATTTGTGTCAAGGTCACATTATTTACATCCCCGTATCTCTGGTAGAACCAGAGTTACGAGCCTCCAGAATTTAGTCTAAAGTATTTCCTATGGAGGGGTTTGTTTGTTTACGATTAGCTTAATTACTCGACTACTGTTTGTCGTAGCTCAATGTTTTTAGTATGGTTAGATGGGGGACAATTTGGACTATATCATATCCTAAGGACATCCCCGTATCTCTTGTAGACACAGAGTTATGGGCCTGCAAAGTATAGTCTAATGCATTTCCTATGGACGGGTTGTTTGTTTACGTTTAGCTTAATTACTCGGCCCCTGTTTGTCGTAGCTCAATGTTTTTAGTATGGTTAGATGGGGGACAAATTGGACTATAAAATACTCAAAGGACATCCCCGTATCTCCAGTAGAAACAGAGTTACGAGCCTGCAAAGTATAGTCTAACTCATTTCCTATGGAGGGGGTTTGTTTCTTTACGTTTTGCTTAAGTACTCGGCCCCTGTTTGTCGTAGCCCAAAGTTTTTAGTATGGTTAGATGAAGGACAAATTGGACTATAACATATCCTAAGGACATCCCGGTATCTCCAGTAGAAACAGAGTTACGAGCCTGCAAAGTTTATTTTCAAAAATCAAAAGTAACCTTCTTACAATAAGTGAGACAAAAAATAAGTTGAAGACGATATTAAGGTAGCCTCAAGTTTAAAGTATCCTTGTATGGGGAGCAAAGAGTACTATAACATATCCAAAGGAGATCCCAGTATCTCTTGTAGAACAAGAGTTATGAGCCTCCAAAGTTTAGTGCAAAAATCATAAGTAACCTAATAAAAATAAGTGAGACGATACCAAAGTTGACGAACATTTTGCTTAATATCTCGGCTCCTGTTTGTCATAGCTCAATGTTTTAGTATGGTTAGATGGGGGACAATTTGGACTATAGCATATCCTAAGGACATCCCCTTATCTTTAGTAGACACAGAGTTATGGGACTGCAAAGTATAGTCAAATGCATTTCCTAAGGACGGGTTGTTTGTTTACGTTTGGCTTAATTACTCGGCCCCTGTTTGTCGTAGCTCAATGTTTTTAGTATGGTTAGATGAAGGACAAATTGGACCATAACATATCCTAAGGACATCCCGGTATCTCTAGTAGACACAGAGTTATGGGCCTTGCAAAGTATAGTCTAATGCATTTTCTATGGAGGGGTTTGTTTATTCACGTATTGCTTAATTACTTGACCCTGTTCTTTCGATTAAAAATAATAACATATCTTTAGTGTAGCGGTTATCGCATCCGCCTCACTCCCGGAAGGCCACAGGTTCGAAACCGCGAAGTTTTTTTTTGCTTGGAACATGCAAAGACCTTTATAATTATCCGAACATTTGTGTCAAGGTCACATTATTTACATCCCCGTATCTCTGGTAGAACCAGAGTTACGAGCCTCCAGAATTTAGTCTAAAGTATTTCCTATGGAGGGGTTTGTTTGTTTACGATTAGCTTAATTACTCGACTACTGTTTGTCGTAGCTCAATGTTTTTAGTATGGTTAGATGGGGGACAATTTGGACTATAGCATATCCTAAGGACATCCCCGTATCTTTAGTAGACACAGAGTTATGGGCCTGCAAAATATAGTCTAATGCATTTCCTATGGACGGGTTGTTTGTTTACTTTTAGCTTAATTACTCGGCCCCTGTTTGTCGTAGCTCAATATTTTTAGTATGGTTAGATGGGGGACAAATTGGACTATAACATACTCAAAGGACTTCCCCGTATCTACAGTAGAAACAGAGTTACGAGCCTCCAAAGTATAGTCTAATGCATTTCCTATGGAGGGGGTTTGTTTCGTTACGTTTTGCTTAAGTACTCGGCCCCTGTTTGTCGTAGCCCAAAGTTTTTAGTATTGTTAGATGGGGGACAATTTGGACTATAGCATATCCTAAGGACATCCCCTTATCTTTAGTAGACACAGAGTTATGGGCCTGCAAAGTATAGTCAAATGCATTTCCTAAGGACGGGTTGTTTGTTTACGTTTGGCTTAATTACTCGGCCCCTGTTTGTCGTAGCTCAATGTTTTTAGTATGGTTAGATGAAGGACAAATTGGACCATAACATATCCTAAAGACATCCCGGTATCTCTAGTAGACACAGAGTTATGGGCCTTGCAAAGTATAGTCTAATGCATTTTCTATGGAGGGGTTTGTTTATTCACGTATTGCTTAATTACTTGACCCTGTTCTTTCGATTAAAAATAATAACATATCTTTAGTGTAGCGGTTATCGCATCCGCCTCACTCCCGGAAGGCCACAGGTTCGAAACCGCGAAGTTTTTTTTTGCTTGGAACATGCAAAGACCTTTATAATTATCCGAACATTTGTGTCAAGGTCACATTATTTACATCCCCGTATCTCTGGTAGAACCAGAGTTACGAGCCTCCAGAATTTAGTCTAAAGTATTTCCTATGGAGGGGTTTGTTTGTTTACGATTAGCTTAATTACTCGACTACTGTTTGTCGTAGCTCAATGTTTTTAGTATGGTTAGATGGGGGACAATTTGGACTATAGCATATCCTAAGGACATCCCCGTATCTTTAGTAGACACAGAGTTATGGGCCTGCAAAATATAGTCTAATGGATTTCCTATGGAGGGGTTTGTTTGTTTACGATTAGCTTAATTACTCGACTACTGTTTGTCGTAGCTCAACGTTTTTAGTATGGTTAGATGGGGGACAATTTGGACTATAGCATATCCTAAGGACATCCCCGTATCTTTAGTAGACACAGAGTTATGGGCCTGCAAAATATAGTCTAATGCATTTCCTATGGACGGGTTGTTTGTTTACGTTTAGCTTAATTACTCGTCCCCTGTTTGACGTAGCTCAATATTTTTAGTATGGTTAGATGGGGGACAAATTGGACTACAATATACTCAAAGGACTTCCCCGTATCTCCAGTAGAAACAGAGTTACGAGCCTCCAAAGTATAGTCTAATGCATTTCCTATGGAGGGGGTTTGTTTCGTTACGTTTTGCTTAAGTACTCGGCCCCTGTTTGTCGTAGCCCAAAGTTTTTATTATGGTTAGATGGGGGACAATTTGGACTAAAACATATCCTAAGGACATCCCCGTTTCTCTAGTAGACACAGAGTTATGGGCCTGCAAAGTATAGTCTAATGCATTTCCTATGGAGGGGTTTGTTTGTTTACGATTAGCTTAATTACTCGAATACTGTTTGTCGTAGCTCAATGTTTTTAGTATGGTTAGATGGAGGACAAATTGGACTATAACATACTCAAAGGACATCCCCGTATCTCCAGTAGAAACAGAGTTACGAGCCTGCAAAGTATAGTCTAATGCATTTTCTATGGTGGGGTTTGTTTGTTCACGTATTGCTTAATTACTTGACCCTGTTCTTTCGATTAAAAATAATAACATATCTTTAGTGTAGCGGTTATCGCATCCGCCTCACTCTCGGAAGGCCACAGATTCGAAACCACGAAGTTTTTTTTTTGCTTGGAACATGCAAAGACCTTTATAATTATCCGAACATTTGTGTCAAGGTCACATTATTTACATCCCCGTATCTCTGGTAGAACCAGAGTTACGAGCCTCCAGAATTTAGTCTAATGTATTTCCTATGGAGGGGTTTGTTTGTATACGATTAGCTTAATTACTCGGCCCCTGTTTGTCGTAGCTCAATATTTTTAGTATGGTTAGATGGGGGACAAATTGGACTACAACATACTCAAAGGACTTCCCCGTATCTCCAGTAGAAACAGAGTTACGAGCCTCCAAAGTATAGTCTAATGCATTTCCTATGGAGGGGGTTTGTTTCGTTACGTTTTGCTTAAGTACTCGGCCCCTGTTTGTCGTAGCCCAAAGTTTTTAGTATGGTTAGATGGGGGACAATTTGGACTATAACATATCCTAAGGACATCCCCGTTTCTCTAGTAGACACAGAGTTATGGGCCTGCAAAGTATAGTCTAATGCATTTCCTATGGAGGGGTTTGTTTGTTTACGATTAGCTTAATTACTCGAATACTGTTTGTCGTAGCTCAATGTTTTTAGTATGGTTAGATGGAGGACAAATTGGACTATAACATACTCAAAGGACATCCCCGTATCTCCAGTAGAAACAGAGTTACGAGCCTGCAAAGTATAGTCTAATGCATTTTCTATGGTGGGGTTTGTTTGTTCACGTATTGCTTAATTACTTGACCCTGTTCTTTCGATTAAAAATAATAACATATCTTTAGTGTAGCGGTTATCGCATCCGCCTCACTCTCGGAAGGCCACAGATTCGAAACCACGAAGTTTTTTTTTGCTTGGAACATGCAAAGACCTTTATAATTATCCGAACATTTGTGTCAAGGTCACATTATTTACATCCCCGTATCTCTGGTAGAACCAGAGTTACGAGCCTCCAGAATTTAGTCTAATGTATTTCCTATGGAGGGGTTTGTTCGTATACGATTAGCTTAATTACTCGACTACTGTTTGTCGTAGCCCTAATTCTTAGTATGGCTAGATGGGGGACAAATTGGTCTATAACATACTCAAAGGACATCCCCTTATCTCCAGTAGAAACAGAGTTACGAGCCTGCAAAGTTTATTTTCAAAAATCAAAAGTAACCTTCTAACAATAAGTGAGACAAAAAGTAAGTTGACGACGATATTGAGGTAGCTTCAAGTTTAAAGTATCCTTGTATGGGGAGCAAAGAGTACTATAACATATGCAAAGGAGATCCCAGTATCTCTTGTAGAACAAGAGTTATGAGCCTCCAAAGTTTAGTGCAAAAATCATAAGTAACATAATTAAAATAAGTGAGACGATACCAAAGTTGACGAACATTTTGCTTAATATCTCGGCCCCTATTTGTCGTAGCTCAATGTTTACAGTATGGTTAGATGAAGGACAAATTGGACTATAACATATCCTAAGGACATCCCGGTATCTCTAGTAGACACAGAGTTATGGGCCTGCAAAGCATAGTCTAATGCATTTCCTATGGAGGCGTTTGTTTGTTCACGTATTGCTTAATTACTTGACCCTGTTCTTTCGATTAAAAATAATTACATATCTTTAGTGTAGCGGTTATCGCATCCGCCTCACTCCCGGAAGGCCACAGGTTCGAAACCGCGAAGTTTTTTTTTTGCTTGGAACATGCAAAGACCTTTATAATTATCCGAACATTTGTGTCAAGGTCACATTATTTACATCCCCGTATCTCTGGTAGAACCAGAGTTACGAGCCTGCAAAGTTTATTTTCAAAAATCAAAAGTAACCTTCTAACAATAAGTGAGACAAAAAATAAGTTGACGACGATATTGAGGTAGCCTCAAGTTTAAAGTATCCTTGTATGGGGAGCAAAGAGTACTATAACATATCCAAAGGAGATCCCAGTATCTCTTGTAGAACAAGAGTTATGAGCCTCCAAAGTTTAGTGCAAAAATCATAAGTAACATAATAAAAATAAGTGAGACGATACCAAAGTTGACGAACATTTTGCTTAATATCTCGGCCCTTGTTTGTCGTAGCTCAATGTTTTTAGTATGGTTAGATGGGGGACAATTTGGACTATAGCATATCCTAAGGACATCCCCGTATCTTTAGTAGACACAGAGTTATGGGCCTGCAAAATATAGTCTAATGCATTTCCTATGGACGGGTTGTTTGTTTACTTTTAGCTTAATTACTCGGCCCCTGTTTGTCGTAGCTCAATATTTTTAGTATGGTTAGATGGGGGACAAATTGGACTATAACATACTCAAAGGACTTCCCCGTATCTACAGTAGAAACAGAGTTACGAGCCTCCAAAGTATAGTCTAATGCATTTCCTATGGAAGGGGTTTGTTTCGTTACGTTTTGCTTAAGTACTCGGCCCCTGTTTGTCGTAGCCCAAAGTTTTTAGTATGGTTAGATGGGGGAGAATTTGGACTATAACATATCCTAAGGACATCCCCGTTTCTCTAGTAGACACAGAGTTATGGGCCTGCAAAGTATAGTCTAATGCATTTCCTATGGAGGGGTTTGTTTGTTTACCATTAGCTTAATTACTCGACTACTGTTTGTCGTAGCTCAATGTTTTTAGTATGGTTAGATGGGGGACAAATTGGACTATAACATACTCAAAGGACATCCCCGTATCTCCAGTAGAAACAGAGGTACGAGCCTGCAAAGTATAGTCTAATGCATTTTCTATGGTGGGGTTTGTTTGTTCACGTATTGCTTAATTACTTGACCCTGTTCTTTCGATTAAAAATAATAACATATCTTTAGTGTAGCGGTTATCGCATCCGCCTCACTCTCGGAAGGCCACAGGTTCGAAACCACGAAGTTTTTTTTTTTTTTGCTTGGAACATGCAAAGACCTTTATAATTATCCGAACATTTGTGTCAAGGTCACATTATTTACATCCCCGTATCTCTGGTAGAACCAGAGTTACGAGCCTCCAGAATTTAGTCTAATGGATTTCCTATGGAGGGGTTTGTTTGTTTACGATTAGCTTAATTACTCGACTACTGTTTGTCGTAGCTCAATGTTTTTAGTATGGTTAGATGGGGGACAATTTGGACTATAGCATATCCTAAGGACATCCCCGTATCTTTAGTAGACACAGAGTTATGGGCCTGCAAAATATAGTCTAATGCATTTCCTATGGACGGGTTGTTTGTTTACGTTTAGCTTAATTACTCGGCCCCTGTTTGTCGTAGCTCAATATTTTTAGTATGGTTAGATGGGGGACAAATTGGACTACAACATACTCAAAGGACTTCCCCGTATCTCCAGTAGAAACAGAGTTACGAGCCTCCAAAGTATAGTCTAATGCATTTCCTATGGAGGAGGTTTGTTTCGTTACGTTTTGCTTAAGTACTCGGCCCCTGTTTGTCGTAGCCCAAAGTTTTTAGTATGGTTAGATGGGGGACAATTTGGACTATAACATATCCTAAGGACATCCCCGTTTCTCTAGTAGACACAGAGTTATGGGCCTGCAAAGTATAGTCTAATGCATTTCCTATGGAGGGGTTTGTTTGTTTACGATTAGCTTAATTACTCGACTACTGTTTGTCGTAGCTCAATGTTTTTAGTATGGTTAGATGGAGGACAAATTGGACTATAACATACTCAAAGGACATCCCCGTATCTCCAGTAGAAACAGAGTTACGAGCCTGCAAAGTATAGTCTAATGCATTTTCTATGGTGGGGTTTGTTTGTTCACGTATTGCTTAATTACTTGACCCTGTTCTTTCGATTAAAAATAATAACATATCTTTAGTGTAGCGGTTATCGCATCCGCCTCACTCTCGGAAGGCCACAGATTCGAAACCACGAAGTTTTTTTTTGCTTGGAACATGCAAAGACCTTTATAATTATCCGAACATTTGTGTCAAGGTCACATTATTTACATCCCCGTATCTCTGGTAGAACCAGAGTTACGAGCCTCCAGAATTTAGTCTAATGTATTTCCTATGGAGGGGTTTGTTTGTATACGATTAGCTTAATTACTCGACTACTGTTTGTCGTAGCCCTAATTCTTAGTATGGCTAGATGGGGGACAAATTGGTCTATAACATACTCAAAGGACATCCCCTTATCTCCAGTAGAAACAGAGTTACGAGCCTGCAAAGTTTATTTTCAAAAATCAAAAGTAACCTTCTAACAATAAGTGAGACAAAAAGTAAGTTGACGACGATATTGAGGTAGCTTCAAGTTTAAAGTATCCTTGTATGGGGAGCAAAGAGTACTATAACATATGCAAAGGAGATCCCAGTATCTCTTGTAGAACAAGAGTTATGAGCCTCCAAAGTTTAGTGCAAAAATCATAAGTAACATAATAAAAATAAGTGAGACGATACCAAAGTTGACGAACATTTTGCTTAATATCTCGGCCCCTATTTGTCGTAGCTCAATGTTTTCAGTATGGTTAGATGAAGGACAAATTGGACTATAACATATCCTAAGGACATCCCGGTATCTCTAGTAGACACAGAGTTATGGGCCTGCAAAGCATAGTCTAATGCATTTCCTATGGAGGCGTTTGTTTGTTCACGTATTGCTTAATTACTTGACCCTGTTCTTTCGATTAAAAATAATAACATATCTTTAGTGTAGCGGTTATCGCATCCGCCTCACTCCCGGAAGGCCACAGGTTCGAAACCGCGAAGTTTTTTTTTTTGCTTGGAACATGCAAAGACCTTTATAATTATCCGAACATTTGTGTCAAGGTCACATTATTTACATCCCCGTATCTCTGGTAGAACCAGAGTTACGAGCCTGCAAAGTTTATTTTCAAAAATCAAAAGTAACCTTCTAACAATAAGTGAGACAAAAAATAAGTTGACGACGATATTGAGGTAGCCTCAAGTTTAAAGTATCCTTGTATGGGGAGCAAAGAGTACTATAACATATCCAAAGGAGATCCCAGTATCTCTTGTAGAACAAGAGTTATGAGCCTCCAAAGTTTAGTGCAAAAATCATAAGTAACATAATAAAAATAAGTGAGACGATACCAAAGTTGACGAACATTTTGCTTAATATCTCGGCCCTTGTTTGTCGTAGCTCAATGTTTTTAGTATGGTTAGATGAAGGACAAATTGGACTATAACATATCCTAAGGACATCCCCGTATCTTTAGTAGACACAGAGTTATGGGCCTGCAAAATATAGTCTAATGCATTTCCTATGGACGGGTTGTTTGTTTACGTTTAGCTTAATTACTCGGCCCCTGTTTGTCGTAGCTCAATATTTTGAGTATGGTTAGATGGAGGACAAATTGGACTATAACATACTCAAAGGACTTCCCCGTATCTCCAGTAGAAACAGAGTTACGAGCCTCCAAAGTATAGTCTAATGCATTTCCTATGGAGGGGGTTTGTTTCGTTACGTTTTGCTTAAGTACTCGGCCCCCGTTTGTCGTAGCCCAAAGTTTTTAGTATGGTTAGATGGGGGACAATTTGGACTATAACATATCCTAAGGACATCCCCGTTTCTCTAGTAGACACAGAGTTATGGGCCTGCAAAGTATAGTCTAATGCATTTCCTATGGACGGGTTTTTTGTTTACGTTTAGCTTAATTACTCGGCCCCTGTTTGTCGTAGCTCAATGTTTTTAGTATGGTTAGATGGGGGACAAATTGGACTATAAAATACTCAAAGGACATCCCCGTATCTCCAGTAGAAACAGAGTTACGAGCCTGCAAAGTATAGTCTAACTCATTTCCTATGGAGGGGGTTTGTTTCTTTACGTTTTGCTTAAGTACTCGGCCCCTGTTTGTCGTAGCCCAAAGTTTTTAGTATGGTTAGATGAAGGACAAATTGGACTATAACATATCCTAAGGACATCCCGGTATCTCCAGTAGAAACAGAGTTACGAGCCTGCAAAGTTTATTTTCAAAAATCAAAAGTAACCTTCTTACAATAAGTGAGACAAAAAATAAGTTGAAGACGATATTAAGGTAGCCTCAAGTTTAAAGTATCCTTGTATGGGGAGCAAAGAGTACTATAACATATCCAAAGGAGATCCCAGTATCTCTTGTAGAACAAGAGTTATGAGCCTCCAAAGTTTAGTGCAAAAATCATAAGTAACCTAATAAAAATAAGTGAGACGATACCAAAGTTGACGAACATTTTGCTTAATATCTCGGCTCCTGTTTGTCATAGCTCAATGTTTTTAGTATGGTTAGATGGGGGACAATTTGGACTATAGCATATCCTAAGGACATCCCCTTATCTTTAGTAGACACAGAGTTATGGGCCTGCAAAATATAGTCAAATGCATTTCCTAAGGACGGGTTGTTTGTTTACGTTTGGCTTAATTACTCGGCCCCTGTTTGTCGTAGCTCAATGTTTTTAGTATGGTTGGATGAAGGACAAATTGGACCATAACATATCCTAAGGACATCCCGGTATCTCTAGTAGACACAGAGTTATGGGCCTTGCAAAGTATAGTCTAATGCATTTTCTATGGAGGGGTTTGTTTATTCACGTATTGCTTAATTACTTGACCCTGTTCTTTCGATTAAAAATAATAACATATCTTTAGTGTAGCGGTTATCGCATCCGCCTCACTCCCGGAAGGCCACAGGTTCGAAACCGCGAAGTTTTTTTTTGCTTGGAACATGCAAAGACCTTTATAATTATCCGAACATTTGTGTCAAGGTCACATTATTTACATCCCCGTATCTCTGGTAGAACCAGAGTTACGAGCCTCCAGAATTTAGTCTAAAGTATTTCCTATGGAGGGGTTTGTTTGTTTACGATTAGCTTAATTACTCGACTACTGTTTGTCGTAGCTCAATGTTTTTAGTATGGTTAGATGGGGGACAATTTGGACTATAGCATATCCTAAGGACATCCCCGTATCTTTAGTAGACACAGAGTTATGGGCCTGCAAAATATAGTCTAATGCATTTCCTATGGACGGGTTGTTTGTTTACTTTTAGCTTAATTACTCGGCCCCTGTTTGTCGTAGCTCAATATTTTTAGTATGGTTAGATGGGGGACAAATTGGACTACAACATACTCAAAGGACTTCCCCGTATCTCCAGTAGAAACAGAGTTACGAGCCTCCAAAGTATAGTCTAATGCATTTCCTATGGAGGAGGTTTGTTTCGTTACGTTTTGCTTAAGTACTCGGCCCCTGTTTGTCGTAGCCCAAAGTTTTTAGTATGGTTAGATGGGGGACAATTTGGACTATAACATATCCTAAGGACATCCCCGTTTCTCTAGTAGACACAGAGTTATGGGCCTGCAAAGTATAGTCTAATGCATTTCCTATGGAGGGGTTTGTTTGTTTACGATTAGCTTAATTACTCGACTACTGTTTGTCGTAGCTCAATGTTTTTAGTATGGTTAGATGGAGGACAAATTGGACTATAACATACTCAAAGGACATCCCCGTATCTCCAGTAGAAACAGAGTTACGAGCCTGCAAAGTATAGTCTAATGCATTTTCTATGGTGGGGTTTGTTTGTTCACGTATTGCTTAATTACTTGACCCTGTTCTTTCGATTAAAAATAATAACATATCTTTAGTGTAGCGGTTATCGCATCCGCCTCACTCTCGGAAGGCCACAGATTCGAAACCACGAAGTTTTTTTTTGCTTGGAACATGCAAAGACCTTTATAATTATCCGAACATTTGTGTCAAGGTCACATTATTTACATCCCCGTATCTCTGGTAGAACCAGAGTTACGAGCCTCCAGAATTTAGTCTAATGTATTTCCTATGGAGGGGTTTGTTTGTATACGATTAGCTTAATTACTCGACTACTGTTTGTCGTAGCCCTAATTCTTAGTATGGCTAGATGGGGGACAAATTGGTCTATAACATACTCAAAGGACATCCCCTTATCTCCAGTAGAAACAGAGTTACGAGCCTGCAAAGTTTATTTTCAAAAATCAAAAGTAACCTTCTAACAATAAGTGAGACAAAAAGTAAGTTGACGACGATATTGAGGTAGCTTCAAGTTTAAAGTATCCTTGTATGGGGAGCAAAGAGTACTATAACATATGCAAAGGAGATCCCAGTATCTCTTGTAGAACAAGAGTTATGAGCCTCCAAAGTTTAGTGCAAAAATCATAAGTAACATAATAAAAATAAGTGAGACGATACCAAAGTTGACGAACATTTTGCTTAATATCTCGGCCCCTATTTGTCGTAGCTCAATGTTTTCAGTATGGTTAGATGAAGGACAAATTGGACTATAACATATCCTAAGGACATCCCGGTATCTCTAGTAGACACAGAGTTATGGGCCTGCAAAGCATAGTCTAATGCATTTCCTATGGAGGCGTTTGTTTGTTCACGTATTGCTTAATTACTTGACCCTGTTCTTTCGATTAAAAATAATAACATATCTTTAGTGTAGCGGTTATCGCATCCGCCTCACTCCCGGAAGGCCACAGGTTCGAAACCGCGAAGTTTTTTTTTGCTTGGAACATGCAAAGACCTTTATAATTATCCGAACATTTGTGTCAAGGTCACATTATTTACATCCCCGTATCTCTGGTAGAACCAGAGTTACGAGCCTCCAGAATTTAGTCTAAAGTATTTCCTATGGAGGGGTTTGTTTGTTTACGATTAGCTTAATTACTCGACTACTGTTTGTCGTAGCTCAATGTTTTTAGTATGGTTAGATGGGGGACAATTTGGACTATAGCATATCCTAAGGACATCCCCGTATCTTTAGTAGACACAGAGTTATGGGCCTGCAAAATATAGTCTAATGCATTTCCTATGGACGGGTTGTTTGTTTACTTTTAGCTTAATTACTCGGCCCCTGTTTGTCGTAGCTCAATATTTTTAGTATGGTTAGATGGGGGACAAATTGGACTACAACATACTCAAAGGACTTCCCCGTATCTCCAGTAGAAACAGAGTTACGAGCCTCCAAAGTATAGTCTAATGCATTTCCTATGGAGGAGGTTTGTTTCGTTACGTTTTGCTTAAGTACTCGGCCCCTGTTTGTCGTAGCCCAAAGTTTTTAGTATGGTTAGATGGGGGACAATTTGGACTATAACATATCCTAAGGACATCCCCGTTTCTCTAGTAGACACAGAGTTATGGGCCTGCAAAGTATAGTCTAATGCATTTCCTATGGAGGGGTTTGTTTGTTTACGATTAGCTTAATTACTCGACTACTGTTTGTCGTAGCTCAATGTTTTTAGTATGGTTAGATGGAGGACAAATTGGACTATAACATACTCAAAGGACATCCCCGTATCTCCAGTAGAAACAGAGTTACGAGCCTGCAAAGTATAGTCTAATGCATTTTCTATGGTGGGGTTTGTTTGTTCACGTATTGCTTAATTACTTGACCCTGTTCTTTCGATTAAAAATAATAACATATCTTTAGTGTAGCGGTTATCGCATCCGCCTCACTCTCGGAAGGCCACAGATTCGAAACCACGAAGTTTTTTTTTGCTTGGAACATGCAAAGACCTTTATAATTATCCGAACATTTGTGTCAAGGTCACATTATTTACATCCCCGTATCTCTGGTAGAACCAGAGTTACGAGCCTCCAGAATTTAGTCTAATGTATTTCCTATGGAGGGGTTTGTTTGTATACGATTAGCTTAATTACTCGACTACTGTTTGTCGTAGCCCTAATTCTTAGTATGGCTAGATGGGGGACAAATTGGTCTATAACATACTCAAAGGACATCCCCTTATCTCCAGTAGAAACAGAGTTACGAGCCTGCAAAGTTTATTTTCAAAAATCAAAAGTAACCTTCTAACAATAAGTGAGACAAAAAGTAAGTTGACGACGATATTGAGGTAGCTTCAAGTTTAAAGTATCCTTGTATGGGGAGCAAAGAGTACTATAACATATGCAAAGGAGATCCCAGTATCTCTTGTAGAACAAGAGTTATGAGCCTCCAAAGTTTAGTGCAAAAATCATAAGTAACATAATAAAAATAAGTGAGACGATACCAAAGTTGACGAACATTTTGCTTAATATCTCGGCCCCTATTTGTCGTAGCTCAATGTTTTCAGTATGGTTAGATGAAGGACAAATTGGACTATAACATATCCTAAGGACATCCCGGTATCTCTAGTAGACACAGAGTTATGGGCCTGCAAAGCATAGTCTAATGCATTTCCTATGGAGGCGTTTGTTTGTTCACGTATTGCTTAATTACTTGACCCTGTTCTTTCGATTAAAAATAATAACATATCTTTAGTGTAGCGGTTATCGCATCCGCCTCACTCCCGGAAGGCCACAGGTTCGAAACCGCGAAGTTTTTTTTTTTGCTTGGAACATGCAAAGACCTTTATAATTATCCGAACATTTGTGTCAAGGTCACATTATTTACATCCCCGTATCTCTGGTAGAACCAGAGTTACGAGCCTGCAAAGTTTATTTTCAAAAATCAAAAGTAACCTTCTAACAATAAGTGAGACAAAAAATAAGTTGACGACGATATTGAGGTAGCCTCAAGTTTAAAGTATCCTTGTATGGGGAGCAAAGAGTACTATAACATATCCAAAGGAGATCCCAGTATCTCTTGTAGAACAAGAGTTATGAGCCTCCAAAGTTTAGTGCAAAAATCATAAGTAACATAATAAAAATAAGTGAGACGATACCAAAGTTGACGAACATTTTGCTTAATATCTCGGCCCTTGTTTGTCGTAGCTCAATGTTTTTAGTATGGTTAGATGAAGGACAAATTGG